>NC_054374.1:151945196-152245196 GCF_017654675.1 Xenopus laevis | reverse complement strand
ATTCATTTGCTTAAATGTGCCGGCGTCTGAAAAAAACGATGCCAGCATCCGTTTTTTGGACATCGGCAATTTTCGCTGCAGTTTCACAAATTTATTCGTCGTCTGCGAAACGCGGGAATTCGCCCCGAATTTGCGCCTGCCAATAAAATTCGCCCATCACTAGACATAACTTTTACAATTGATCCTTAGCATGCAGGTCAGATTCAAAAGCAACAATTATGACCATTGTGCCCCCCTCAAGTCTCTGATTGGTTACTGCCTGGTAACCAATCAGTGGAAATCCAAGAGAGCTGCAAAGCAGGAAGTAGTGTTCTGGCTATTATGTTACACATCCAATCACTCCAGCCTTTATACATTACATTTTTGGCTAACTAATTGTATTTTTTATTTTGTACAGCCTATCTATTTACCCAGTTTTTATTTTTATACCAAACAATTCCTTTAAAGGTGACGTAAGTAAGAGTAAATGCTGAAAGCTGCACCCCAGCAAATCAGGGTTTTATTCATATTGTGTCTCACCTGCTTTCTGCAGTTCAGTGTAGCCCCATGGGTACAGAAAGCTAGAAAAGAATGTTAACTCTTGTGTTCCCGTACAGTGGAACACTTCAAAGAGCCACCAAAGAGTAGCGCAAGAGCAAACACAAAAGTGTAAAGGCCCTAAATCCTAGGTTTTGTGTTACATTTTTTTGGGCTCTTTACATTCAAATAATTAAAAGAATTTGTGGTTTTAGAGTACTTATTTAAATTCCAGATTTGTATCTCTAAAAAGTTAAATTCACAGAAAAGAAAAAAATATGAACTTTAGTAAAAAGTGTTGAAAGTCAATCAACTAATGCCTAAGTGCAGCAAGTTTAAGGAATAAAAACTGGCGGAGCTCACTGCTCAATGTAGTGTTGCATCTCATCCCCACAGCCGCCTATAAGCACATCTCCTACACTGTATATGCGTTGGCATGTTCGGCTTGGGAAATACATTAGTTAAAGAAGAAGGAAAGGCATTGTACACTTGGGGGTGCCAAATGTTAGGCACCCCAAGTAATTGTACTGACTTACCTGAAACCCCGGGGCTGGTGCTCCTATCAGCAGAAAACTGCACCGGCCCGGGGTTATATCAGTGAGCACCACGGATCGATCTTCTTCTGTCTTACTCCTTTCTCGTGCGGCTGTGCATGCGCAGTAGAACGAAAAGCTGAACTTTAACGAAAAAGTTGGGTATTTTGTTAAACTGCAAATGCATTTGCCCCGGGAAATTCGAAGAAAGAAGAAGATATAAGTGGGTTGCTCCGTGGTGCTTTCCTATTTAGCCACCCATGTGCTGAGCCAAATCAAATATTATGTTCCAATCATTTGCCCCATAAATTTTGATTCGTATACAAGTATGGGACCAGTTATACAGAATGCTCGGGACCTGGGGCTTTCCCGGATAATGGAATTTCCATAATTTGGATCTTTATACTGTACCTCTACAAGAAAATCATTTAAACATTACATAAACTCAATAGGCTGGTTCTGCTTCCAATAAGGCTTAACGATATCCAAGTTTGGATCAAGTACAAGCTACTGTTTTATTATTACAGAGAAAACAGAAATCTGTTTTAAAAATTCCAATTATTTGTATAAATGAAGTCTATTGAAGATGGCCTTTCCGTAATTCAGAATTTTCTGGATAATGGGTTTCCAAATAATGGATCTATACCTGTACATACATTTAGGGGCACATTTACTTAGCTCGAGTGAAGGATTCGAATAAAAAATACTTCAAAATTCAAAGTATTTTTTTGGCTACTTCGACCATTGAATTGGCTACTTCGACCTTCGACTTCGACTACGACTTCGAACTAAAAATCATTAGACTATTCGACCATTCAATAGTCGAAGTACTGTCTCTTTAAAAAAAACTTCGACCACCTACTTCGCCACCTAAAACCTACCGAGCACCAATGTTAGCCTATGGGGAAGGTCCCCATAGGCTTTCTAGCCAATTTGGGATCGAAGGAAAATCGTTTGATGGATTAAAATCCTTCGAATCATTCGTTCGATCAAACGATATTCGAAGTCGAAGGATTTAACTTCGAGGGTCGAATATCGAGGGTTAATTAACCCTCGATATTCGACCAATAGTAAATGTGCCCCATAGTAAACCCACATTAGGGGGCACATTTACTTCGACTTCGATATTCGATTTACCACATTTCCTTTGATCGAATGATCAAAGGAAAAATCCATCGGAAGGATTTTAATCCAACGATCGAATGATTTTCCTTCAATCAAAAAAAGTTAGGAAAGCCTATAGTGACCTTCCCCATAGGCTAACATTGGTGGTCGGTAGGTTTTAGGTGGCGACGTAGGTGGTCGAAGTTGAAGGTCGAAGTAGCTAATTCGATGGTCGAAGTAGCCTAAAACATACTTCGAAATTTGAAGTATTTTTTATTCTAATCCTTCACTCGAGCTAAGTAAATGTGCCCCTAAATATTTGGGCAGACCCAAACAGGTACCCATTATTCCACAGAGATCCATGCATAGCTCCAAATGCTTACAACTACCTACAGAGAACTGCTTAGTGGCATTTGTAATTTGGAATGTTCCTGAGAGGGACCAATTGGATTTAGCCTTGTAGACAGTACCTACACAGCATAGCACCACTGTGTATAGTAATAAAGTGAAGAATTAAATTTGGTGTAAGTATTTATGCTACTATGCCATTATTCATACCAATAAAGAGAACATACTAATTAAAAAATAGAGAATGGAAATGTAATGTAACAAGGGTTTCAAGCTAATAGACCCCATAAATGTACTACTTTTCTAGTATTATCATTAATGAATGGTTAATAATAATAAATGATATATATGCTTTAGCAGAACCATGTACTAATGAGAGTTACATCAGGCAAAATATTGTGGATAATAGAGATGCAGAGTGAAGGTGAGTTAAAAGAATAGAAAGGTGAGGAAATTCACTGACGGACCATTTGAGGGAAATAATAGGATGAAAGTGCTGAAACCTCTGTGATCTCCCTCAATAAAGCAGTTCTGATAATGAAAATAGGATAAAGGAGTGAAAAAAAGAGACGTGAAAGCCGTTATTCACACCTTTAAATGTGAGCAATCATTAGCAAAAGGAAAGAATTAGCACAGAGCTTTTCACTAGATTCTAATTTGATATTTGATCTTAATTACTTGTAAAAATAGGCTTATTTTGGTAAAATCACTAAACTGTTGGGGAAAAATATCAACAAAGCTCAATTAAGCCATGCATTTTCCATCATGCAGGGGATGAGAACAGTGGCCCCGTGAAAAACGTGGGGATCAAACAAAGCAGCAAATTGATTTTTGTAAGTTTTGAAGTGTATTTAGGCTTTGTACAATACTGCTCATTGGCTTTTAATTTAATGTATGATTCATCCACTATTGTTCAAAGAATGAGTGTACAGTGTGATAAATGCTCACATTTAACGGGTGTATAACTTGTTTTCTTGCAAGGATTCTATTCTGTAATGGTTTCCTCTGCAAAAGAAAGAATGTTTCTGATTTAAAAATCTTTCCCTAGCCAACTCCATGTCGTGCCTACTGTGATTTTCCCACCCCACTGCTCCCATCAGAAGGACACCCCAAAGCTTCAAAAGACCGAACCCTACACCCAGTCCGGCATTTTTTGTCCTTAAGTGTCAGTTTTCTGTTAGTTATCCTGGTAAATAATTCAGGTAGTTTTAGATGGAGAAGAGCAGAGATGGAGAAGAGAAGATTTATTTAAGTGCACCCCGAAAAATTTGTTTGTAAAGTTTGTAAGCCTGGGCACCTCCATCATCCTTAGCAGCATGCAGGGAGATACAACAAGGGCACGGGAGTAATAATTTGGACAAAAATGAAAGATGTTTACATTTTTAGAAATGGTCTTTAGTGTTTCAGGTATGTGACTCTAAGGGGCACATTTACTTAGCTCGAGTGAAGGATTAGAATAAAAAATACTTTGAAATTTGAAGTATTTTTTTGGCTACTTCGACCATCGAATTGGCTACTTCGACTACGACTTCGAATCGAACTAAAAATCGTTCGACTATTCGACGATTCGATAGTCAAAGTACTGTCTCTTTAAAAAAACCTTTGACCACCTACTTCACCATCTAAAACCTACCGAGCACCAATGTTAGCCCATGGGGAAGGTCCCCATAGGCTTTCCTAGCAATTTCTGATCGAAGGAAATTCGTTTGATCGACGGATGGATTAAAATCCTTAGAATCGTTCGATTCGAAGGATTTAATCGTTCGATCGAATGATTTTTCCTTCGATCGTTCAATTGAACGAATTGCGGTAAATCCTTCGACTTCGATATTCGAAGTTGAAGGATTTAACTTAGATTGGCGAATATCAAGGGTTAATTAACCATCGATATTCGACCCATAGTAAATGTGCCCCTAAATGAGCAATTATTTGTCCAGCAATGGCACAGTATGAGTCACAGGAGTATATCAGGTCTGGTGCTGAACACGGGAAGGATGCACACAGGCATTATTAATTAATTTATAATTTGTGAGGAGATTAAAAAAAAATACAAGACTTTTTTTTTAACAGGAGCACTAACATGCATCATGCATTGATTAAATATGGAGCAGAATTTGGTGATGCATCTGGCTCAGCATATTGCAGAATGACACACCCATTTTTTTTTATTTTGTTTTTTATGTGTAAATTGTCTCAGAATATAAGTGCCAACACCATTCTAATACTTAATTCAAAGGTGAACTGCTCTTTAAAGACAAATTAAACCTTTAAAAAGAATACAATTAGAAGTACTGTATTTTATATACTAAACATACTATGCTAGGCCAACCTTTCCACAGCTTTCCACCATTAAAGGGCTGTAGTGGCCTTTGGCTGGTACAGAAGCCCAAAATATAGGTTTAGAATTTCTTGCTTAACTGTTCTGGAGTTATATGTTAATTCTGTTGGGCAAATTTACAAAAAAAAAATCTTATTTTTTAACAAATATATTTCTTTAAAATTCTACAAATTCAAGATTTATTAAGTTTAAAAACTGTGGAAACCTCTAATACAAAACTGCACTCAAAAAAAAGCAGTTGAGGTCCCATAGAAGTCAAGGAAGCTGCACTAATCTTACTGGAAGATTTTTAATTCGGACTTTTTCAGAGTTTTTCAGAATCTTTTTTCACCAGTAATTCACAGGTAAACTCATTTTTAGAGGTTTTAGAAATACTCGTATTTTGTAGTGCACCATTTTTTTCAATTCATATTTGTATAATTGGAACTTTTAATAAATTCCATGGTATTAGTAGTTTTAAAGGAGTAGTAGTTTCAAAAGTCTCTGAAACCACTAAAATCAACCACTAATAAATAGGCCTCCACATACAAGGGAAATTTGTGCTCACCCCTAATTTTTAAAACCATTAGGCGGGGGTGCAATGAGGCTGTGACCACAAAATACATATATATACAAATACTGTAGAATATTTGTCTATAGGCCTACACATGGCATGATCAAATGCTAAAAACTGCAGATAATAATATATTATTCTCTTACATCAATGTATTTTTCTTTTACAGATGAGAATAGGAATTCACTCTGGCTCTGTCCTTGCTGGTGTTGTTGGTGTAAGAATGCCACGTTATTGCCTGTTTGGAAATAATGTTACTCTGGCTAGTAAATTTGAATCAGGAAGCCATCCTCGTAGAATAAACGTCAGTCCAACAACATACCAGTGAGTATTCCAAATGTTCTGTACATGGTTTGTTGTAGGGATGCACCGAATCCAGGATTCGGTTCAGGATTCGGCTAGTATTCGGCCTTTTTAAGCAGGATTCGGATTCGGCCGATCCTTCTGCCTGGCCGAACCGAATCCAAATCTTAATTTGCATATGTAAATTAGGGGTGGGAAGAGAAATCACATGACTTTTTGTCACAAAACAAGGAAGTCAAAATTTTTCCCCTTCCCACCCCTAAATTTACATATGCAAATTAGGGTTCGGATTCAGTTCGGTATTCGCCCGAATCTTTCGCAAAGGATTCGGGGGTTCGGCCGAATCCAAAAAAGTGGATTTGGTGCATCCCTAGTTTGCAGAATATTTTTTTTTTTGAAAATAAGAAAGAAGATGTTTATAACTTAGCAAAAGACAAATGTATCATTTAATCAGGAGTAAAAGCACTTTGTGAGGGACTGGCATGGCCAAGGCAACGGGTGCCATTCTGCATTTTTGTAAAACTAACTACATTACACATACTGGTGATCAAATGCTGGAACTTGTAGCTTTGTAAGTACTATAGAGCCAGTAGTAGCCTGTCACTGCCATAGACTGTTGTGCCCAGGTCAATCAAAGATTTTGAGTTTATTTGAAAACTTGAAAAGCCAACTTTTAGATGCTAGTTAGTGTTTTCTTGAAAATTTGAGTTTGCATTTTTTCCCCATGAAAAAACATGATTCAAGGTAACTCACATTTGTCCCCCTCCCCCAGCTCAAATAGCGGTAACAACTCAAGTTTAAATTTCTCTGCCCTATTGTGGGTATGTAATTGAGTTTTTACCACAATTAAAGGATTTTTGTGCCATAAATTGGAAATTCCAGTTTCCAAAATTAAAACATTTAAGAATTATTTCTATATAGCTTTGGCGGATTCACTGAAAATAAAGAGTAGAATGTGATTTCACTGTGTTTGCGATTTTAGTTCAGGTTTTTAAGCAATCAAGTTTTTTCATACGTAACCAGACATATAAGAAATATTCAAGTTTTCAAATTCTAAAAACTGTTTAAATTCCCATTTTGATTAATACACCTACTTATGTTTTGGCTAATGATTTCTTCATGGAACTTACCATCAATGTCATGTGAAAGATGAAAAAATGTGTTTCTTCTTCACCGTACCAGTCAGAAATTACACTAATACGTGCAACCGGCCTTAGTTTGTCTTGTGTTTTGTTCCGGTCTGATCACACATTATTTATTCACTAAAACTCTACACTTTATTTTAAAAAAATTGCGACCAAATTATCGCAAGAAGGCATGGGCCAATGTTTTCGCCTTGTTTCACCACGAATGACGCCCATAGAATTGTATGGCGTTGCATGTTAATGGGCATTGGTGACATTTCGCTGGCAGGGAATTTTTTGCGAAACGGGTCAAATTCGCCCAAGCCTAGCAAGAACGCTAATGACTTTTTTTCTGCAGAGCTAATTGGTCTTTTTTGTATCTATTCCTCTTGGTGAGAAAACTATGAGGGGAGTCATTCTAATTACCTTCGTTTTTCACATCTCTAAAAAAGTTGGCTTTCTATGATGCTAGCTGTACCGAAATGCCAGTTGTTGCATTAATAAAACTCAATTATTATATCATATAACAATTTTTTTTCTAAGCCATTTAACAAAGAGCATTGCATCTAATTATTATATATATTTACAGTAGTACTGTAAAGAATATTCTAAAGCCATGTTCTCAGTGACTACAAAAATTGTTCCAAATGTAGCAGAAAACACGAGGAAACCTCCTTGAATTTCAATTAATTTGCCCCAGATCAGATTTGCTATTGAGTTTTGCCACTCGTAGTCTGGGTTAATGGCAAAGGAGGGACATAGAAATGGATTCATTTTATTTCAAGAAAATATTAGGTTACATAAAACAATGCCTTAAATTTCTGGACTATGAAAAATATATTTATAGTTTTTAGAAATCTTCTGGGGACTGACATTTAGAAATGGCTCTAGAGTCGCAAATTATAATTATACAGACAAAGTTGTAATGTTTTTACACTGCAGGAGAATCTGGCAGATGGAATGAAATCAAAGATTGCAAACTGGGCAGTTCATTAGGAATTAGCAGGAATGAGGTGCAAAAGCCTCAGAGTCTGGAATTTTGATGGATTGGCCAGTTGGTTCCTATTGCGTAATCAGATCAATTCTTTATGCAGGATGGTGATAAACTGAAAATATGACAAGAATAGACATACATTTAGGATAATGGATCTCTCTGTAATTTGTATCTTTGTACCTTATGTCTACTAGAAAACCATATAAATATTAAAAAAATCAATGGTTTGGTTCTGCATTAAATACGGAATAATTATATTGTAGTTTGGATCAAGTGAAATGTACTGCTTTATTATTAAAGATAAAAAGGAAATCATTTTGAAAAATCTGGATTATTTGGATAAAATAGGGTCAATGGGCGACAGCCTTTCTGTAATTCAGAGCTTTCTGGATAACGGGTTTCTGGATAATGGTTCCCATACCTGTACTTTCAGAGTGTTATCAAGACAGAGATCAACTAACGTCCAATGGAATAACTCTTCTCTTTTACCTCCTGGCCCAGATCTTGTAGACCCAGTTAACAGGAAATCCTCCTTCTAACATTCAAAGCCTTTCACTCACATTTCCTCACTTGTCTCCCTTGCTGAAAATTCAGATGTATATTGTTTTAGTAGATACTTGTATCTGCATAAACATTAGCTTACCAAGAGGGCCTCAAGGTTTTTATGATTTGCAGAATACATATTCTATTTGGTTTGTTGCCTTTTCCTCTGGGATTTCACATTATTTTGTTTTGCAAGCTGTAGTATCCAGCTCAAGGCAACAGTTGGAATAATAAATGACTAGCATGGATGTGAAAGTGTAACGAACAGGTGAAATTAGGGAGATAATTGCTCTAATTAAGGTACACACAAGGTTGCCGTTAAAAGCAGCATCTTCCCACATCACCAAAAAAAAATTAAATTAACACACAGACCTCATTGCTTTATCTTAAAAACAAGCTTTATTTATTATTATTTAAAAAGGAATAAAAACTTACAGTAGCACTTGCTTTTGACATTATACCCTCCGCTGCGAGACTCCAACAAATACATATATTAAGGATAATTATAGCACTTCTTTAAAAGCAAGAACGCTAATGACTTTTTTTTCTGCAGAGCTAATTGCTCTTTTTTGTACCTATTCCTCTTGGTGAGAAAACTACGAGGGGAGCCATACTAATTACCTTCGCTTTTCACATCTCTTAAAAAAAAGTTGGCTTTCTATGATGCTAGCTGTACCGAAATGCCAGTTGTTGCATTAATAAAACTCAATTATTATATCATATAACAATATTTGTCTTCTAAGCCATTTTAAAAAGAGCATTGCATCTAATTATAATATATATTTACAGTAATACTGTAAAGAATATTCTTAATGTTCACAGTGACTACAAAAATCATTCCAAATGTAGCAGAAAACTTTAAGGGGCAAATTCACTAAGATTCGTAGTTGCGCCAGGCGTAACTTCGCCGCACTTCGCCAGGCGTAGTTTCGTCAGCGCTTCGCAAATTCACTAAAATCCGAAGTTGCACTCAGGGGTAGCATAAGGTTGCGAAGTTGCGCTACCGTTGATTCGCTAAGCAAAGTGAAGTTACGCTAGCGATGGTTAATTTGCATACGGCACCAAATTCAAATTTCAATGGAGGAATATGTAGCAGCACTACAAATGCCTGGGAAACCTTTAAAACATCAAATAAAATTTTTATTTTGCCCAACACATGTGCCCACTGTATAGTTAAGTTTAGTGATGGGCGAATTTGCGACGTTTCGCCGCAAAATTCACGAATTTCGTGTGAAACTCGCAAAACGGCTAAATATTCGCGAAATGTTTTCTCGTTTTTGACACCGGCGCCCGTTTTTTTCCGACACAGATGAAAAATTTTTTTGACCCTGGGGAATTATTCCGGCGAATTTTCATGGGCGTTTCGCAAATGTATTCGCTGGCGGCGAATCACACAAATTCGCTGCAAATTCGCGCCTGGCGAATAAATTCGCCCATCACTAGTTAAGTTGCCATGAGTTAGAAAATGTAGGGGGGAAGGAGGGGAGCCCCAAAAAAATTTTCGATCTTTTTCAGCCTATCACCCATATTATAGAAAAAACGCCAGCGTTTTTTGGGACTTGGAAAAAATTTTAACTTTTTTTGAAGAAATTCCTATCTGGTCTGAGGTGGCGAAGGAAGTCTAGCGCAAAAGATAGCGTTCAGAACAATGTGCGCGTCAGTGAATTTGCGTAGTTACGTCCGTTGTGCAAATTCGCCAGGCGTAAGGGTGCGAAGTTACGCTAGCGAAATTACGCCAGTGTCCGATAGTGAATTTGCGAAGTAACGAAAATGGCCAATGTTAGCGAATTGACGCTAGCGTTAGGCGCTTCGGCGCATAGTGAATTTGCACCAAAGAATAGGTGAAAACAATAGAGGAAGAAAACTCCTTGAATTTTAATACATTTTCCCCTTAGATGCACATTTATCAAAGTATTTTAGAGTTTTTTTTAAACTTAGTTTTAACTCATTTTCTCTAAAACCATGAATGCCATGAAAGTTATTGAAAGATCCAAAGAAAACCCCACTCAAAATTGAATAAAATGGTCCAATAGGATTTGTGCAGCTCCCATTGACTTCTATAGGACCTCAGCAACTTTTACATGGTGAAATCTTGCAGTAGGTTTTTACATTTAATAAATATAATTTGTTTAGAGTTTTAAAGAAATCTAGACAAACCATGATTTTTTTTAGAGACTTGTGGAAAAAAAATAAAATTCTAATGTTAGTAATTGGCCCCCTTGTGTCTATATTATCCCCTCTAAATTTTATATTTAGTTTCCTAGGTAAAACTCTGCAAGATCTTGGCACAAAAAACAGGCAAATTACAAACCAATTACTTTAACAGCTGTGATATTTATTTTTATTGTATGTTTTTTTCTAGACTATTGAAAGATGAAGAAAATTTCCACTTTGTACCCCGTTCTCGCGAGGAGCTTCCAGAAAACTTTCCAGAAGAAATATCTGGGATTTGCTATTTCCTGGAGGCCAACAGTGGTCAGAAGCAACCAAAGCATTCTTTAACATCTGTTAGAATGAGAAAGGTTTCCTACAACATCGGCACTATGTACCTTAGGGAGACGAGTGTATGAAACCGTCTGCAGATTGAAGACTTTTTAAAAATAAAAAAAGCACAAACCCAATATTGGGTCAGGATTGCAGAGGTTCTATCTGTTTCAATGAATAGTTGGAAACAGCAAGAGCTCTGCATAATGTCAGGCAATAATCATTTTATTTTTTGTTCAGAGGTAGTTGACGTGTTATGAACACAGCCTTCATTATTATTGTATACAATTAATGGAGGATAGAAGTTGAAAGAGTTTATCTACTTCCTAGATAATATTAGTCTATGAACAGACATTTTAGATTGACTTGGAGCAACTGACTTTCAATATATTCATTTTTTTTCCGTTAGAAGTCTGAAAACGAATAATATACTCATTCTTTTAATGATTCTCTCTTGTGTACCAACTCATGCTCACTCATCTGCTTGTGAACGTGTGCAACTATTCGCAAAATGTGAACGCAAACTACCTGATCAGGGTTTATTAATAACCGTCGTCAGCTGATGTGGAGATGTAGATTAGCTGACATCTACTTGCAAAACATCATTTCAATTTTTAGCACTGCAGTGGAAACATGGCCATTGATACGAATACAAAATGACAGATAATTGGTTTATAAGGTAATAGCTTTGTGTGATTTATAATATTCCATCTGGGACACCTGTAGATGTGTTCACTGAGGAGGGGAGTGTACAAGTCTTCATAAAGGCATGCGTCAAAAGATCATCCATTTTTTCTTGAATCTACTTCTCTTTTATTGTGTTGTAGGACCGTAAGTGTTGAGTGTAAATGGTAACAAAATGCCCATTTCCCACCATAGCACCTGAATGTACTTTCTGTAAAACTCAGATAATTCATATACAGATATTTAACCTTGCTATTTACTTACTATTTTCATCAGTGTAAATAACCACCAAGCTTCTTTGATATACATTGTCTGTGACAAAATAACATATTACATTGTTTTCAATAGTGAATATAAATCTGTTCTTATTCTTGGCGATCCATAGATCCCTAAACACTCACAATCCCATCAGGCCCTATTATGCATACTTTCAAAAAACATTCATACGTGAATCTGGGGGCCATGTAGATTTCATCAAAGTGAGAGAAATAGTCATTTAAAAACAGATTATTTCTATTATTATTATAGTAATGGTATAGAATTTTTACTATTATTTCTTTGCAGACTATTTTGATGGAGAAAATAGAATTGTTTAAATTAAAAAAAAATTATATAAAGTGATTAGTTCTAAGTTACACCACTTAAACGTGAATTATTGAATAGAACTATATATGGGGCCCATTTACTTAGCTCGAGTGAAGGGATAGAAGAAAAAAAACTTTGAATTTCGAATTTTTTTTGGCTACTTCGAACATCGAATGGGCTACTTCGACTTTCGACTTCAAATGGAACGATTCGAACTAAAAGAAATTCGACTATTCGACCACTCGATAGTCGAAGTACTGTCTCTTTAAGAAAAAACTTTGACCCCCTAGTTCGCGACCTAAAAGCTACCTAAGTCAATGTTAGCCTATGGGGAAGGTCCCCATAGGCTTCCTAAGTATTTTTTGGTCTAACAAAAATCATTCGATTGATAGATTAAAATCCTTCGAATCGAACGATCGAACAAATATCGCTAAATCCTTCGACTTCGATATTTGAAGTCGAAGGATTTAACTTCGACAGTCGAATATCGAGGGTTAATTAAGTAAATTTGCCCCTAAATGTGTGTGTATATGTGTGTGTATATATATATATATATATATATATATATATATATATATATATATATATATATATAATATTTCAGAAGGACCTGCACTCCAGTTTCTTGTGAATAAATAGTGCTTTATTTAATGCATATTTTATGTTTCGGCCCTTATTAGGGCCTTTTTCAAGGAAAAACTCAAATTTTTAGAGGGAAAAAAACCTTGAATTTTTCAAATTTTATTTTGCTCCAAAGCTGCTGACAAATCGACTGCAAAAATTCTTAAGTCATGTAAAAGTTAATGGCAAATGTCCCCTTTTACAATTGGAAGATGTTATTGGGGGAATGTAATAAAAGTCGGTAAAGGAAAAAATATTCACAATGCCAAAAGTTATGCGAACAAATTTGCCTTTGTGCGAATTTAATACAGCTTTTGCAAAAACAGAAACTGTTTAGCGACACCTCCGACAGTGGAAGAAGGTTTGGGAATTTTATAGTTTGCGCCAGTGCTCAGTTAATGTAATAAACCTTCTTACTGAAAAAGTTGTCATGTTTGCTCCAAAAGATTACGACACCTTCAAGCACTTCTTAAAAGTGGGCAATAAAAATTCGCAATGCACAATTAAAATTCGCAATGTAATACCAGTTTAAGAAAGAGTATTACTTTGTGAAATGAGACTTTTAATTCTTATTTGTGCTAATTGTTTTGCTCTTTGCGACTTTATTACACTCTCCCGTTTGTGCCTTTATGATGTGCTGTTTGAACTATAAAAAGTTTTTCTGCACCGAATAACATGATTCAAATTGCTGAGACTTTTCCCGCATGTACTGTTTTCATTCGGATTTTTAGTAAAATAAGCAACATTGTAGTTGAGAGTTAGGTCAAATTTTTATTTTTAATATAATGAGAAAAATTTGAGTTTTAATAAATACCCCCTTGGGTTTTTTTTTTGTAGTATAGAATCTCTTTCTCTTTTAGGCTCATTTGGGGGAAATGTAATAAAACTCGTGAAGAGAACAAATTTACGAATAAAAATGTGCCCAATGTAATATTCTTCATGAGGCTTTTATTGCATTGCGAATCCTATTTGCACATTGCAAACCTTTAACACCTGTTTGAAGGCGACTTAAACTTTTGGAGAAAACGTAAGAACTTTTTCATAAAGAAGTTTTATTACATACACTGCGCACTATTGCAAACTATAAAATTATCCTATTGTGAGGGGCAAAGTGTTTGCAAAGGCAAAATTGTTCACTTTATGAACATTTATTCGAATTGTGAACCATTTTGCGTCAGTGATCAAATATTACAGTCCCCCATTTGTATATAACACACTTTCCGTATATTACATGGACCAATACATGTCAGCTATTATTGTCTATATACATGGTCAAAATTATATGGGCACTTTATGGTTATATAAATTATACAATTAATTTTAACTTTATTTGAGTTTTTATTAACTGAAAGGCTTTATGACAAATATTACTGTAGATTAGTGATGGGCGAATTTTTTTGCCATGCATGGATTCACGGCAAATTTTCAGATTCCGCCGATGGCAAATGTTTTCACGAAACTGCAGAGAAAACTCAATGTGGGAAAATTTGCTGTGATAAAAAAATTGTCGCTCTTCAAAATTTTCCAACGTCAAGGTTATTCGGACGCCCATTGACTTTAATGTATTTTGACAAAAGAGTCGCGCGTGTATAAAAATTGTCACTCGTGTCAAAATTGTCGCACGTCAAAATAATTTTGACGGCCTTTGATTTCAATGCGTTTTGCAAACTTTTCGCCGTTTTGCGAATTTTCCCGGAGTTTAGCAAATTCCTCTGCAAAGTGAAACGGGAGAGATTCGCCATCACTACTGTAGATGTAATAGATATAAAATGTTTTCCTCATCAGATCCATGTATAATTATAAAAACTTTAAAAAGTGCCAAGTGATGGGCAGAATCTATTGAGGTCAACATTATAAATGGCAAACTTTCAGAATTCTACATTGCACTACAATATATATGTATATATATATATATATATATATATATATATATATATATATATATATATATATATATATATATATATATATAAAGGAAGCACTATCTGAATATACTAATGTATTCTTCTAACATAAATATTACATTTTTTCATACAATGGGTTATGATGGAAAGTAATTGACAATTGTGTAGTCCCAATAAAATTCCCCATCTGCCATCTTCACAAAGGCAATGGGGCTTTTATAAGCAACATGTGAAAAGATAATATTCCAAAAATTATATTTAAAATTTGTAACCCAAAATTAAGTCTTGCCAAATGAAAGAGAATGTATGTGTAACTTTATGTATAAAGAGCAACTAGGATACACAGAGCTGTACAATGTCACAGATTTACAAGGATTTGGGCTTTGGAATAGTCTAAGGTTGCAAAAGCTTGCTCCGTTATTTAATAAGGATTGTCCATTTGTCTCCCTCTGGTTGTTTTTGAATTTGATCTCCACCATGATCTCAAAGTTAAATAGGTGGATACTATATGGTCACAAAGAAGGACAGATGTTTTGGTTATTTGCTCTTTGAATCCCAGACTGGGTTAAAAAAAACAATTTAAGCAACTTTCCAATACAATTGGATAAAATGTAATTTTCTTTTATTGGGCAAAATGTTATCTTTTGTTTAGATCCCCTACCACACCTGTATAGGCTTTTAGAGATTTGTAGGAGACATTTTTACAAAATTTTTTTATTAAATACTGGCCTAGGATGGGGTGAAGTTGCAAAAGCTTGCTTTTATTTAGTAAGGATTTTCCACTTGTCCTCTGGTTGTTTTTGACCTTGAACTCCACCATGAGCAGAAAGGTAAGAGTTGTAGAACATTCAATCAAATTCAAATCAAAGTTTTTCCAAAAAAAAAACTTTAATTTTTGAAAGTCTACCAATTGATTCCAAATAGGTTCTAGAAGATCCCCCCATAGGCTAAAACAGCAATTCGGCAGGTTTTAGATGGCGAATAGTCGAAGTCGAATTTTTAAATTTCAATATTCGGATTTTTGAATTTGGACTATTCCCTAGTCGAGGTACACAAAAATAGCTCGAAATTCGAATTTTTTTTATTTGAAAATTCACCTAGACCTTTGATAAATCTACCCCATAGTGAGGTCACAGGGTGAAGTTCACTTAGAAAAGTCAAACTTTGTACACCAGTGTGGAAGTAGGTAATTACTTATAATGTGGAGGATTCTGATGTGTTTCTTCTTTATGAAATATTTGCTCAAAATGACATACCAAGAGGATGTTTTCAGCAAAAAAAAATGCAGGTAACTGGACAAGTAGTGGATGGCTACAGCTGTGGAGTCAATATTTGTGAGTGTACTTTTCAAATAAAATAAAACAGCCATCTTTGGAAGGTCTTATGAAACATTTTAGATAAAAAAAGTATATTCTCAGAGATGTAAATGAAAACTGCCAGACTAATACATACATGTAATAGTAAGTCCTCTTTTCTTTTTTTGTCTTTTCTTTTTGTTCTGTGTACTATAGGAGCTTGTAAAAACTTGTCAAATGGATATTTATTATATGTATCAAACAAAAGTGCGTCCTTTGTGTTTAAAAGTGTGTGCAGTGGCTTGTAGGTTGTGATACTCAAATGAAAATTTTGTCAGAAATAATATTTTTTAAAAAAGTATTCATTATATTTACCTTATATCATATGTGCCATAATAGAAAAAATATTTTCTTATTGTGTGGAAAAAAAAACATTTGTAACAGAAGACCTTTACCTTGATATGTAGCGCTTCCATCCACTTCGGTATACGTGCCAAGTCAGAATAACTTTGAGGTCACATGACAATATTGCACTTTCTGCTCATTTTCATACTAAAATAAATTGTAATCACACTTAAATCATCGATGTGCCAAGCATATGCCTAAAGTATCCTGCAATATATGTTGTGCCAATTCATGTTTAGAAATGCAAGGGAACAAAAGTGGCATGGATCAACCTCATATATAAATATATATATATATATATTGTAATACTACATAAATGGTATATATACTTTAACTGTTATTCTTAAACAACTAATGTAGTTGAGGCAGATTTACTAGAATTTGCATTTTAGAGTTTTTCAAAATATAAATGTTTTTCAAATGTAAAACATTATAATATTCTTTGTAGATAGCCAGCCTAATTACAAAGAAAACTGGCTCAGAAAAATTTGACTGTGTTAAATATCCTAATGTTCGTAAAAACTGTTTGAGTGTGCAAAATGTCACATTTTTTTTAAAACAGGGACCTGTTATCCAGACTGCTTGGGACCTGGGGTTTTCTGGATAATAGATCTTTCTGTAATTTGAATCTTCATACGTTACGTCTAATAGAAAATATTGTAAACATTAAGGGGCATATGTATCAAGAATTGAATTTGTGAGTTGTGTAAGGGGTTTTCCTACCTCGGATAAACTCGAATTTTGAATGTTTGCATTTTTATGGAAAAATCCAAGTGTTAAAAACTTGCATAAAAAACTCTAATGTCCCGAAAAAACTCGAATAAATCAAAATGATGTCCCAAAAACTCAAATTGATCGAGTTTTCTGATAAAAAACAAATTTTTATATTCAAATTTTTTTTCTTATTAACTCACAGACATTCGAGTTTTTAAAAATATACCTCAAATGTGTAAGTTTGGGTGCAAAAATTTTGCATCATGGAAAAAATCACATCCGCTTTTCTGACCCTAAATAAACCCAATAGGCTGGTTATGCTTCCAGTAAGCATTAATTATATTTTAGGGTGGATAAAGTACACGTTTCTGTTTTATTATTAAAGAGAAAAATGGTTTCCGGGTAAAGGATCCCATACCTGTAGCTTGAACTTTAAAGGGATCCTGTCTTCGGAAAACATGTTTTTTTTTTTTCAAAATGCATCAGTTAATAGTGCTACTCCAGCTGAATTCTGCACAGAAATCCATTTCTCAAAAGAGCAAACAGATTTTTTTATATTCAATTTTGAAATCTGACATGGGGCTAGACATTTTGTAAATTTCCCAGCTGCCCCATGTAATGTGACTTGTGCCTGCACTTTAGGAGAGAAATGCTTTCTGGCAGGCTGCTGTTTTTCCTTCTCAATGTAACTGAATATGTCTCAGTGAGACATGGGTTTTTACTATTGAGTGTTGTTCTTAGATCTACCAGGCAGCTGTTATCTTGTGTTAGGGAGCGGTAATCTGGTTACCTTCCCATTGTTCTTTTGTTTCGCTGCTGGGGGGAACCATGAGGTCTGGGTCCATTACTTTAGCCCAGTGATCCCCAACCAGTAGCTCATGAGTAACATGTTGCTCTCCAACCCTTTGGATGTTGCTCCCAGTGGCCTCAAAGCAGGAGCTTATTTTTGAATTCCAGGCATGGAGGCAAGTTTTGGTTGTATAAAAACCAGGTGCACTGCCAAACAGAGCCTCAATGTAGGTTGACAATTCACATAGGGGCTACCAAATGGCCAATCACAACACTTATTTGGCACCCCAACAACATTTTTCATGCTAGTGTTGCTCCCCAACTCCTTTTACTTCTGAATGTTGCTCACGGCTTCAAAAGGTTGGGGATCCCTGCTTTAGCCCAACCAAGCAGGCTGGAAGGGAATGGGTATAGGGAATAGGGCATTGGCCCTAGTAATTAGATAGCATACTCTTTTATACATCACTCTAGGAGTGATAGAGAGGTTATTTAGTTGAGCAGCTCAAGGCCCCGCCGAAGATATTAGAGGGATTAAGATCCCAGGGTATTACTGACCCGGAGTAGGGACTAAAGTGTTGAGACTAGGGATGATAGGAATTCCCCTAGACTGCCACTGCAAGAGATCCTGAAAACTGGGCAATACCCCCTCACAAGCTGCAACTCTCTCTGCTGTATATTCCCTGGCCTGCAGGGATTCAGCCTATATTGGTTTTGTGAGTATATGCTACCTTTATGCTGTCTTGTGTTAGGGAGCTGCTATCTGGTTACCTTCCCATTGTTCTTTTGTTTGGCTGCCGGGGGGGGAAAAGGGAAGGGGATGATATCACTCCAACTTGCAGTACAGCAGTAAAGAGTGATTGAAGTTTATCAGAGCACAAGTCACATGACTTGGGGCAGCTGGGAAATTGACAATATGTCTAGCCCCATGTCAGATTTCAAAATTGAATATAAAAAAATCTGTTTGCTCTTTTGAGAAATGGATTTCAGTGCAGAATTCTGCTGGAGCAGCACTATTAACTGATTCATTTTGAAAAAAATTTTTTTCCCCATGACAGTATCCATTTAAAATACTGCTCCAGTTGACAGAAGCTTGCCAGCTTTTAGCTGTCAAAATGTCTGTTTCAAGTGTGTTTGTTTTTTTCGGATAGTTTTCAAAAATTCAAATGATGAAAATATGAATTTAAAAAAAAGGTGATCACATTTTTTACTGTGAAAAAATTAAAATGGTGGAAAAAATGCGATCTTGACTTTTAATCATTTCTGTTGGGTTAACATTGGGTAGAGTAGTCTTTCTGTATCCTTTGGTACCTAAACTTTAACAGACCCTTATGCTTTTCTGGGGATGCAAAGACTGTTGCACTTCGTTGTTACAGTATATGCACAACTTTTTCAACTTTTTTTTATACAAATTTTTGTAATTGAAGCGCTCAGACTAAACTTAGCTGTGCTGATTGATTTTTAAGTTCTGTTTCCATTAGGCAACATACTGTCCCCTCGATAATATATGTTCAGTATAAATAATGAAGAGCATGTGAATAAATCTGACTAATAACACCACTTGCCAAAGACTGAATTTATGGGGAACATAAAAAGAACATTTACTTGCAGAAGACTCATTTCTTTTACTTTTAAAAGGTGTTTATAGTAGCTATAATTTATACTACACTGTACATAATATAAAGGTGGACAAAAAAAACGATGCAACAAAGGTGGAAAAATGTAAGTTATTCTTTTTTGGTGGATGGATCTGCTACCCCATAAGTGTCGGGCCATTCCGGCCGGGTGCCCCAGGCAACCCGGCCGCTTGCATCGCCCCCTCTGCAACGCCACATGGCCGTGCGGGAACAAATGCTGGAGCAAGCTTGCAAGAACAGATAGGCGTGCATCAGTAGGAACTCGCTTGGTCCCATCAGTGAGGTAACACTGCAGACTAGGGGCACGTGCCTCTTCTGCCTACCCCTAGTTCTGGCCCTGCACCCCAGAGTGGTTGCACATGGCTAGTGATGGGCGAATTTGCGCCGTTTCGAAACGGCGAAAAATTCGCGAAACGGCGGCGGTTTTTTCGGAAATTTTTTTTTTACGCCGGCGAATTTTTGCCGCGAATTTTGGCGGGCGTTTTGCGAATTTATTCGCTGGTGGCAAAACGCGCAAATTTGCCGCGAATTCGCGCCTTCACTACACATGGCAACTGCTCTGCTTATGGTGTTTCAAAGTAGAACCTACTTGTTACCAGCATGGTATGCCATACGCATGTTTTTATAACCCTAACCATGGAAAGATAAAGGACAATTAAATACTCTTGTAGCGCTATAGTAAAATGAGTGCACCTTTCTCTGACTATAAGCTTCACTCCCAATATTGTGCTCCGGATGAAACCTTAAAACCTTAGGGAGTAAGCCCTCGCAACGAGGTGGAGGCAGGGTGTAGTGCAACTGTAACTGGTTCAGAGTCCAAATAATTGGCTGCCAGTTTTTCTTATAACTTAACCATTGAACAGATCTATTGAACACATACAATCCTCAATGGAGTGTACACAAAGAATAGCATGCAGGATCATACATCAACATTGGATAGGCAATACTCACAGCACCTTTGGTCAATATAAGTCACCTCGTGAACGAGGACAATGTATGCAGCTTTGAGGTGGTACACCCAGCTTTCAGCCTTTTCCCTAAGTGTAACCTGAGGAGAAACTATCATTCCTAGGTCTATACACTTAGTCCCGACTCTGGGAAATTAGTACACGGGATCTTAATTCCACTCACAATCCTCGGAGGAGCCTCAAGCTGCTCAGCTAAATATCCTGTCTATCTGTCACTCCTAGAGTGACCTATGAAGGTGAGTAGCCTATCCTTGCTAGACTTGACCTGTCTAGGTTCCACTTGAGCTCTGCCTGCCTGCTCAGGCTAGAGCCAGCACAAGATGGACACTGAAAGCATGGCTTCAGAAGGTTTTATACTTGCTACAGTGCCATCTACTGGTCACTGTGAGAAACAACAAGGGGCATAGCTTAAAGCAGGAATAGGAAACAGTTCCCCCTCCTAACTGTATTTTAGGACCCAGTTAGGTGTCTATAACACTAGAGGACTGCCTGCTAAATAATACTGAGGAACTCATTTACCAGTCCCCTACACTCTAATGAATGAAATTCAAAAGAGACTAGAACATGTTAATATAAACTAAGGTCCGGGGCCAGATGGTATTAATCCCAGGGTACTTAGCAAGCTTAGCTCTGTGATTGTCAAACTTCTTTAGACTGCTTTCAGTTGCCATGCAAACATCCCACATTATTAATTCCCACTAAATAAAGTAATACAAATATCTATACATTACTGCAGAGATATAATGCCACTGAAGTTCCGGGTGTTATGGTGCACACACAAAGACATTAATCTGCAACAGCATTACTCAAATATGGTTTCTGTCTCGGCCAATTTTTACGGTGTTCTGGTGGAAAATGGATCAATTTTCGACAGCTTTTACTCTCTACATTCATTGGGATTGTATAAACAGAGAGATTACTTTTAGCTAATCTGGCAGTCGTGGAATTTGCCTTAATATTTGTTATGTGTGTGTGTCGTTATCTAGTTCTATAAACCGAATAGTTTTGCCTACAAGGGTTCCTTAAGTTTTCCTTATGGCTGTAGCCATCCTATGGAATGTAGTCATCCAATACTACTGACAAGACCTACTTAGCTAATAGGTTACACCGTGGGGGTTATTTTGGGTTTTGGCTTGTTTTTTTTTTAAATTAGAATTTTTTGGGATTTATTTTAATCTGATGCTGTAAAAAGTCTGAATCCGAAAATCTGCCATCTCAGACCTGCCAAGGTTGTGTATTACTCAATGGGAGAGGTGACAATCTTATTTGGAATTTGGACCGATAATAAAAAAATTCGGGCTTTTCGGGAAAAAGCCCCAAAAAAATCATACGATTCGGAAAAACATTCAGAAAAATAATACGATTCAGGTTTTACACTTGATTTTATCAAGTTTCCCCCGATCCAATTAAATCGCTTTTCTAATAATAAATAAGGTCAGATTAGAACAAATCGTACAATTCAAGTTTTACACTTGATTTTATCAAGTTTCCCCCAATCCAATCGAATCGCTTTTTTGGTAATAACTTAGGTCAGATTGTGGATTCTATTTTGGTTGAACTTTTTTTTTAATAAAATATCAGAGAAATTCAGATTTTGATAAATAACTAACTGCATGTTGCTCTGAACCACTGACCAAAGTAGAAGCTACTATGCACCACTGAAATCAAACATTTTAGGTCCCCCCCATATATTGCAAATAAGACATTTTTAATAAAGATATACTCTACTGCATATCAGTCAGTTCTGCACTGACCCCCCCCACACACACACACACAGGGTCTGCTTCCTATCTAGAGTTCCCCTTCTTGGGATGTCATTGAATATTTCTCTGATGCAACAACCTTCTATCTGGAATACTTGCCAGATCTTTTGATTGAGCGGAGAGGCCACAGATTATTGAGACGATGCAGCAACAATATTATGCCCATGTATGTTTTTCTTTAATTAGGCATAAGCAACATTTATGGAAGATAGAGCACATTAAATTTAGACCAACATCTAAAGTATCATTTCTTGGATAATGGAAAAGCAATCATTAGGTGTGTTACTGTCACTTATATGGAGAATTGTAATGTTAGGGTGATGAGTTTTAAGAGAGTTCAGAGGCTACTAGCCAATATTATATATACAATTAATATATAAGAATATTTTTAAATATAATTTATAAATAATGAAATTAATAGCTCTAAATAGCATGATGAAATCTAATCAGTGGAAAAATAAATCTGTCACGGTAACATCCGTTTGGAATATATAACAGGAAAGCAAAGCCATTCCATGATGTTTTTTGGTATAAATTTGGTGGGTTACACTCTGCAGTCTAAGGGGGCTTTTCTGAAACCCTTATAATAACTCTGGATCCTATTTCCTTTATGTATTTGAAAACTTTTGCACTACCTGAACAAAATTATTATAATGGGTATTGTAAAAGAAACATAAGGGTCTCCCTTTGTTGAAGGGATGAGAACGATGGTGGTGGATGTTACAAAGCTGGTGGAGATATGGTGCATTTGGAGTTTTTATCCCTCAGCTGCATTTTCTGCTCTGCAATGACTTCATCAGAATTGGGGATTTTTTTTCTGCATTTGTCTTGTGCTGAGTTTGGGTGATAGTGCTCGTGCCAACATTCTACAGTCCTCATTGGTTGTGATATTTTTTCCACTGATGTACCCTGCTCAGCTCTATTTAACCTTAAGCAAAGGCATGTTAATAGAAATATCAAGCTTGGTGCAAAAGGGACACTCATATCTTAGAAAAGTGTCCAACTCTTATAGCCAGTGCAACACCGTAGGTACTGTTAGACAACTGAAACCTATAAATTTTAGCCAAAATGGGTTGGTCAATGGACCTTGGCAACAGACCAAGGGGTTTTATTTCCTTCCCAAACAAAACATGCATTTCCATTTAGGAAAATGCATAAACACAACTTAAAACTATTGGTTTTAGAGTTGTGTTCTACTTGGAATAAAAACGACAATTGAAAAAAACCCAAATGTCTCCTTATTTATTAAAAAATCGGAATATAAAAACCTTGATTGAATACAATCGTGAAAAAAAACTGAAAAAATTTGTTTTTGTGAGTTTACATGCTCAGAAAAACTTAAAAATCTTAAATTAAAAAAATAGCTTTTGCCTAGGACTACTACCATTGACTTCTACATGAACTCACAAGCTTTTAGATGCTGTAGTTATACATTCAAGTTTTGTTTTTTGTGCTTAATAAATACCAAACATTCAAGTTTTTGAAAATATAATTCGAATTTGGGAGTTTTTATGCAAACATTTTTGAATCCTGGCAAAAATTATAATTTGAATGTTGATAAATCATCCTCTATATATTAATGGTCCATTTTGCACATACAGTTGGGTCAAAAATGCCCATGTTCAGCTTTCCCAAAATCGTCCACACATTGATTTAAAGGAAGGAAACGCCTTTCTCAAATGACAAATCTTAAAAAAAGAACAAATTACATTTTCAGATAAAACCATCACTTCAAATTTTGTTATAATAGCCAACCCAATTGTTACCTCATATAGTAGGGATCTACAAACGTGACATGATAAAGAAGCCTTTTATAAGCTGGGAAACCTTCTTATCCTAAGTCCCAGTGCAAATGTTCAGACATTTGGGGGCAGATTTATCAAGGGTCGAATTTCGAGGGTTAAAAAACCCTCGAAGTAAAATCCTTCAAATATCGAATTCAAAGGATTTTAGCGCAAAAGCTTCGATTGAATGATCGAATAAATATCATTCGATCAAACGATAAAATCCTTTGAATCGAACGATTCGAACGATTTTAAGCGATTGATCGAAGGATTTTTATTCAATCAAAAAAAACTTAGAAAAGTGCTCTGGAAGGTCCCCATAGGCTAACATTGCACTTCGGTAGCTTTAATGTGGTGAAGTATGAAGTTGAAGTTTTTTTTAAAGAGACAGTACTTTGATTATCGAATGGTCGAATAGTCTAACGATTTTTACTTCGAATCGTTCAAATCATTCTATTCAATCAAATTTGATCGAATTTGACCCATTCGATGGTCGAAGTACCCAAAAAAATACTTTGAAATTCGAATATTTTTGCATTCTAACTATTCACTTGAGCTTAGTAAATCTGCCCTTTGATTTTGACATTTTGTAATAAATATTTGCACTTGTTGTTTAAATTGCCTCTTAAATTCTTCTTCTCTAAGGAAATCAACTGCAAATTTAAAAAATTCCATGGATTAATATTTTTTAGCAATGTCCATAATTAATCTGGTTGACTTTCCATTCACATAGGTGGGAAGCCAACAACATTTTTGTGCACAGAATCAATTAGCCGTTGAGTAGCATCATATTAATAAGTTGTAAACTCTTATTCTTTAATACGTTTCCATTTCTGAATCACCTATATTGAGTCTGTAATTAACTTTGTAATTATTGTGATGAATTCTACATTTGTGCTCACTGCTGCTCTCTACTATGTTTGTTCTTGTAGTGTCAGCATCTGATTTGTCACCTACAAATATGCACAAGGTACCTACTAAACTAACTCACACATTAAAGAACTGGATACCATATTGATGCCTGAGATAGTCCAGAATATTACTTGTTTATAATATCCATTGATCCCGGTCATTCATATTATTTTGGCCCATTAAAGCACCAAGTCTAGTTAGTGTTTATCATAAAGACAATTATGCTTAGAATTACAGTACCTCATGTAATTATATAATGTACAAATATGGGACCTTGGATTTTCTGGGTAAGGGATCTTTCTTTAATTTAGATCTCCATACTAAATATGGTTTAATCTTTAAATAAACCCAATAGGATTGTTTCCCTTCCAATAAGGATTCATTATATCTTAGTTGGGATCAAATACAAACTCATGTTTTTTAATTACAGTGAAAAATGAAATATGTTTTAGGGGGTTATTTATTAAAGTCCAAATGCTAAAAATGACTATACTTAATATAGAATCCAAATTTTTTGTGATTTTTCAAGACTTATTCTACCCCGAGGATGCAAAAAGTCTGAATCTGTAAATCCATCATCTCAGACCTGCCGAGGTTTTATATAAGTCAATGGCAAAGGTCCCTATCTTATTTGGAGGTTTCTGTGGTCTGCACTGGAATTAGCCCAACAATCCGATTATTTCAGACAAAAATCTGAAAAATGTTAACTTTTAAGGAAAAAGATCCAAAAAAATCTGAAAAAAATGTGGGTTTTCGCACAATTTTATCAAGTTTTTCCCCTATCCGATTAAATCAAGCTTTTTTGATAATAAATAAGGTCAAATTGTTGTTTGGTCGGACATTTTTAAATTAAATAATTAGAAATGTTTGGATTTTGATAAATAACCCCCGATATCTATCTATTGATCTATTTGAATAAAATGGAGTCTGTGGCCTTCCCATAATTCAGAGCTTTCTGGATAATGGGTTTGCGGATAACAGATCTCATACCTGTACTGCTTTACAGCAGGTTGGGAAAAGCAAGAATGCAATAAGAATAGCTTCCTATTACTTCCTAAGAAAAACATATGTAATATTATTATCCTCTTCTTTAATATTCCAACAGTTTATTTTCTACGAGAGAGATCCTAACAAATTAATTGTTATCATGTTATGACTATTTTTCTGTTACATAGGTTTGAGATCTGGTATCCAGAATGCCTGAGACCTGGGTTTTCTAGATTAAGGGAGACCCCTTCATGTATTAATTTTTGACCTCAGAAGAGGGCTTTATATAAAAATCTATAAAAAAAACATATGAATATTAACAAGCCCTATAGAATTATTTCGCCACCACCGAGGGTCTAGCGTAATTCCCATCAAGTACAAAGTACAGATTGATTAAAAAGAAAAAATAAATCATTGAACAATGTTTCTGTTAATAGTTGACAATGAGAAATTACCATACTTGCAGCTTTCTGGATAAGAGGTTTCCAAATAAAAAATCCTATAAATGTATTTCTATTACAGGCCATAATGCAATGTATTTTGGGGGAGTCCCTAAACCATGTTCTAGGTCAATGAGGTTTTCTTTTTTTCATATATTCCATTATTTCTCTATATAATTAAATGTAAAAAATTGTTGCAATGTTATAAACCACTGCATTCAGATGCTGTATCCAATAAATAAAGAACTACATGCTAATTATTATTTTCATGGTTTGTTTTTTTAAAGGATTGACAGCCAACATTTACCTGGTGCAAACTTACCTACCATAGATTATCAAACTGCAGGTCTTAAATTGCTGTTGAAGTGTAAATGTTTGAGGGAAGGCATGCAAGATGGTATGATATTATTTTGAGAGCCCTTAGTAAGCCAAATCTGCATCTGTACATTGTACAGGGCAATATGCACTATACAGGATAATCTGTTTCCATAAAACACATATCAAAGAGAAATGGTTAACTTTTTTGTTCGCTTGTGTTATGTAACAGATGGACCTATTCTAAGCAATTTTTCAATTGACCTTCATTATTTATTGTGTATGCTTTATGAAGTATTGGCCTTTCTATTCTGCCTATTTTCAACAGAAAATGCATCCTGGAGTCATGAGCCTTGGCAACAGATCAACTGTGAGAGCTCAGTTTTTCATTATTCTCACTTTGAATTATTTATATATATTATTTTGTTCCTCTCCTATTCATTGTCCATTTTGACCAGTTTATTACCTTTATCCTATAAATGGTGCTTAGTGATGTTATCAGTTCTAATTGGCGCTTAGTGATATAGTTGACCACTAAACTTGTGTATTATAATAAACTAGAAATTAAGCCCGTTAAATTAACAGGCGCTAGAACATATGTAGTCAAACTTCGCCAGAGACGGTCCGTGGGTTACATGCGCAGTAGCGCAATCTCACGGACACAGGGACTGGACGCAGAGACACTTCAACTTTATTATAATAAATTAACTACCCCCCGTTAGAAAAAATATTATAAGCCATCTTGGAGTTCCATGACGTTCAGCATTATGCTTTTATGAGGCCATGGAACTCCTCAGTGACTTATAATACCCTTATACATTACAATAGGGGATACTCAATTCACTATATTTAGCCCCAGCAACCAGACTGCAGTTAAAGTTTCAAGCTAAAACATTGCAAAACAAAATTATGTACCGTATATACTCGAGTATAAGCCGAGGTACCTAATTTAACCTACGAAAACTGGGAAAACGTATTGACTCGAGTATAAGCCTAGACACAACTACAGCCCTGTCTCCCAGCAGCGCACATTCCACCAAAGCGACATTGAGATATTTTGTACATTAAGAGGCAGATTTATAGAGGGTCAAATTTCGAGTTTATGGGAGTTTCTAAAAACTCCCATAAACTCCCAGAAATCAATTTTTTTTAAATTCGGGTGAATAGGATAGACCCGCAAACTCGAATCGAATTAGAATCAAATTCGATCGAATTTGATTAAAACTTTTTCTCAAAAAAAAATATTTTCAAAAGTCCACCAAATGACAAATTGATTGTAGAATGTCCCCTATAGGCTAAAACACCAATTTGGCAGGATTTAGATGGCGAATAGTCTAAAACGAATTCTTAAAGGGACAGTACATGATAAATTTTGAAATTCAAATTACATTTTTTTTCATAAAACTCAAATCAAATTTCCCTAGTCTAATTACACTAAAATAAATTTGAAAAATTATTTTTTTAAATTCAAAATTTGAATTTTCAATTTGAATTTTCAATTTGAATTTCAAATTCGAATTTTCAATTCGACCTTTGATAAATCTTTGATAAATCAGCGCCACCCTCCCCCACCCTTCCTTTCGTCCCCCCAGGAACGTCTACCTGACTACATAGGGAGCGAGTGGGAGCTAATCACCCTAAATCTGCCATTAAGCATTAGGCACATTGATAATAGGTTGAGTGCAGGTTTTTATCACCTGGAAACCACAAAATCCAGCGCAGATCTGGATATCTTGCAATTGTAAACAGGACATCTGCCAATGACTTCTACATGATCTCGGCACGTCTGAGATGGAGTATTTTTTTTTTTACTTTCAACACCATCGGGGTTTAATAAATCACAAAAATTTTGAGTTTTTTTGCTAAGAAAGAATGGTGTCTTTGACCAGAAAAAAAATCAGACTTTAAAAAATAACCCCCTAAAAGTTAATTTTAAAGTGAACTCTCTCTCTCTTTAAAGTTTAACCCCTTTAATACAGGTTTTTGTTTTAAGCATCATGTATTTGATTAAGGTGCTCTGGAAGCATAAAAACTTCACCACTAGTGATGTGCGGGCCGACCCGAGGCCCGCGGGACCCCTGGTCGGGCAGGTTCGGGCCGATCCCTAGAATTTATACACTTCCGCCTGCCCTGCCCCTTTTGAGATGTCACTGCGGGGCGGGCGCAGGTCTATAAATAAAGGAGAGCAGCGGGCCCGGGTCGGGAGCGGGCGGTTAGGGTCGGGTGTGGGTCGAGAAATTCTCGACCCGCACATCACTATTCACCACAGAGGCAAATGTTATGACATTGGTTATGTCATCGGTTAGTGTGTTCTGTTACCTTAATGCAGTTCTGCATTATCAGATATTTTGCAATACTACTTATGCTAAGAGCAAACCAAGAGAAAATAGTCTGGAGGCTGAAGGGGTAAACTTGAATTGTACTTTATGTGCCCATTGCTCCTGTCTTTAATTTTTATTCTGATTATAAGAATCCCATTTTTAAGAAAAAAACAATTAAAAATTTACATAAATATAGACGAATGAAAATATGGTGCCACATTCTGCATGCAATTTAATATCTCAAATGAAACTTTATATCATCTGAGATCCTAAACAAAGCCAAGGACCATCCAATTCCCATAGAATTATTTTTGTGACACTGGCTGCTCAGGGCCCCTTGCTTGGCATTGTAAAATACAAAGATGTTGACAAACAACTGAATGGTTAAGTGGGAAAGTAGACAATCACAACAGTACCAGCAAGATATTTGGGCAGGTAAGATGCCTTTACCCCTATAGCCCTCTCCTCACCACATTTGGCTCACCAAAACATCAGCGGTAAGTAGGATTATAATTGGGTCACTCAGGGCGTTACTACAGAGGAAGCAGATCCTGCCAAGGAGGAATAGGGGTCCCATGAGGCCCTAATTCTTATACAATTTCAATAAATATTGGTAAAACAGGTCAACCTGTAGAAAATTTCTGTGGGTCCAGTGATTAATCATTATGACACTGGGGTCACTCATGAATTCATACATCACCCCTGAGATCATAGATTGCAAAATAATCCGTGCAGAGCTGGATTTCACAGATTGGCACCCAGAGGCCGCGCAGGCTCGGTTCGCACATGCCCAACCCCCCACCCAGGCCCATGGTCCTATCGCCGAACGATTGCCGTACGTAACCCCCTCCTCTATACATGCAAGCGAGCATGCTCTGAAGCATTCGAGCACATTAAAGCTTTGAGTGCACAGTGCTCTGCAGGATGCGGCAGGGGGTGGCATGTCGCCCCTAAAAATTTTCTGCCCTAGCCCTGGGCCTTTGTAGCCTCGCCACAAATCCGGGGCTGAATCCATGTGTCTCTGAACTACATAAAGGGTTAGGGTAATGTATAATATAGATGGATACACAAATTATGAAATTATAAGGATACAGGTATGGTACCTATTATCCAGAATGCTTGAGACGCTGGGCCTTTCCGGATGAGGCCCTTTTCATAATTTGGATCACTGTATCTTAAGTCTACTAAAAGAATCAGACATTAATTAAGCCCGATTCGGATTGTTCTGCCTCCAATAAGGAATAATTATATCTTAGTTGGGAATGATTAAAATGGACTGTATGATAGACGGACTTTCCATAAATCAGAGCATTCTGGATAACAGGTTTCCAGATGACAGATCCCATACCTGTCTTAGAAATGACAGCTAATATCTCTGACCTGTAATGTACATGAACTGCATCATTATGCTTGTATATTGTTACATAACTCTAATCTCTTCTTTTATCAGGATTATTGTAGCACAACGTAGCAGCATTTAAGCCTCAAAAAATATGTTGTTTTTTTTACAATATTATTGATAGATTATTGATAGTAGCTACTGTATCTAGTCTTTGTGGATTGTATTATTTTATTATTCAGTGTGCTGCGGTCTTGAAAAGAGTCAAAGTGATCATAATCACATTGTCAATTGATGTGGGTCACTTCTTGCTAGAGAGAAGGCTTATGAATAGCTCCTGATCTACCATTTTCATACCCACTGCTGTCATTAGAAGACCATTTGCAGTGCTCCGCAAGCATTGTCATCAACAACACTTGTAGCCACTTGAGCCCAAATGACACTTGAGCCCATATATTTCCATTGCTTTTGATGCACCAGGTTTATTTGACAGATTTAATAGTGACAAGCGAGTTACTACTTACATCAGAGCTGTCCAAATGGAGGACCGTGGGCAGGACGTAGGTCTTCCAAAGGATTTTTACGGCCCCAGTCTGGTCACAGGCTCCATAGACTTCACTGTATGACATCATCTTTTAAATCAGTCTGGCCCTCCAACATGTTGTATGACATACAATTGGCCCACTATATGTAATAAATTGGACAGCCTTGATTTAGATGATCACATTCTATGGGATTTAGTAGTCCTCACTACTATCCACTCCCATGTTCTAAAGCCAACATGTACAATATTATTCTTTCTTGTGTTGTACAGTCATTGCATAACACTCGGATTACTGATTTCCTTTATTCTATCTTTCCAGCTGTGAGCCATTGTGAGGAACAGAATTGTATTTCCATTCTACACTTACCATTTTCATTAGTTCTTTCATGGACCACTTAACATGATGAAATATCTTATCTGGGCTTAATTCTTTCTAGCCATGTCTTTGTTCGCGCTTGCCTTTGTTTAAACGGCTCTTAATTGTCGAGAGAAATTCTCTCATCACCGTAGCAGATTGATGTTAATGAGAAACACTATACGTGATGTATATAGCAGGAAGAATAAAGAAATTCAGCATTAATCATTCACTGCTATTTACAATTTCTAAAGTACAGATATAAAAGCAACTGGTACCACAGGTTGATTTGCTCTCCCAGCGTGGGAGAAGACAGTGCTGTTTTTATGGCTTTATACTACACCCAAGGAAAGCAAAGAATGAATCCCTAGCTATTAACAATGGAAAATTGGATGAAATTGGGTATTCAAGAAGCCCGCCAATTATTTAGCACTTTTAAGGGGGAATTTAATTAAAAATCAAAAGTGTTATTTAAAATGGTGAATTCGCTGGCAAATTTTACATCGCTAAAAGAAAGTTAGCATTAAAACCTGCTCAGGAGTTTCATTAAATATGAAATATTAGTTTCCGTCAGTATATGTGCTCAGCATGAAGGGGCTGTTTTATGAATGTTCAAATTCGGCTTTTTACTACAATTCAAGTTTTTTTGTGCCAAAATTCTAATTAGAAATTAAAGCATGTATTAAAGGAGAAGGAAAGCTATCAAAGCAATTTATTGCCAATAAATTAGCCATAATAGTGCAAGCTATAACACTACATTTATTCTGCAGAATGCTTTACCATACCTGAGTAAACAGCGCTAGAAGCTCTCTCATATTAGCTTGGTGTGACATCACTTCCTGCTTGAGTCTCTCCCTGCTCACTCATAGCTCTGGGCTCAGATTACAGCAGGGAGGGGGAGAAAAGGGATGGGGAGAGGGAGGAAGGAAGGAGCAAACTGAGCATGCTCAAGCCCTAGAGGTTTATGCTAAAAACATGAAGTCTGATACAGAAGTCCATGTGTACACAATAGAAGGAAAGAAATGTGGTGTTTCTTTTGACAGAGGACTCAGAGCAGCATTACTTTGAGGGATTACTGGTGTATTTATATAGACTTTTCTGATAAAGCTTACTTAGTTTAAACGTTTCCTTCTCCTTTAACCTAAAAAAAAATCTTGAAATACTTGATTGTAAAACTTTGACATTTAAATGCTTGCAAGGTGATATAGAAGTCAATGGGAGTTGTCCATGGCAAAATTTAAACCATTTATTCAACTCAAGCTTTTTGAGTTTGCAAACTGGATTTTTTCTTGAGGAATTCAAGTTTTTTCACCAATTTTATACATTTGAGTTTTTTATATTTGGATTTTGTCATCAATAAAGTAACATTCCTGTTTTTTTTCAATTGTGCGTTTATTCAAAGTAGAAGAAAAACCTCTGATATTACACAAATCTAAATTCTGATAAATAAGGCCTTAGGTGGTCACTCATATTTTACTAATCTACCTGGAAATAGCATTGGCGCAGTGGATTTGATCAGTATCATCAAATTTATCATTATAATTTTTATAAATATAATTTATTAAAACAATTTCACTGTTTTTAAAGTATCTGTCAGTTTCGATATATAATGTAAAATTCCTTCTTACAAATTCCTGCCAAGTTCATACGAGACTCTTTTTAAAAAGTACCTTGACCATGACTCAAATGCAAGCAGAAGAATAGTGTTCATGAAAACCCTTGAGGGACACTGTTCCCAAAGAATCTTATCCTGTCCATATATCTCTTTGTAGCAAAGCAAAATAATTGCTGTGGTGTTGGATAAAAATGTACTAATACACATATTAAATTTACTGTAAGGAAGATGCTTCCTCAAACAAAGGAAAAAAGGACAAAAAATAGGTCAACATCTCAACAGGGATTAGGAACCTTCAGTCTTGTACATTTCTGTGCAAATAAGAAACTAGTAGAAAAGGGTAGATAGGGCTCTTCTCAAAATCCCTTAACAACCAGGTTTGGATAAGAACACATAAACTCTGCCGAGGAAGACGCAGCACCGGAAATAAGCACATAACTATCTAAAGGTAAAAGTGCTCATTGCAAAGAATTGTTGATGGTACACTTCCAATAATGGTGCCTATTTTTAGGAGAACATACCAAATGCTAACATTCGAAATACCAGAAAATTAAACGATGACTCATTTAATTTATTTTAGACTTTTGGCTTTGCCGCAGGCCATCATAACTTAAGTTTATAATACTATTTCAGCTGAGCTCCTGAGGGACCTTGTTAAATTCTATCTCATCATATCTGACCATGTAAAATTGAAGCTGAAATATTCAAAGTGTATCATAATTGGATTGTGGTTAGAGTACATTTGTTCACAGACCACTCATTTTCTGCATCTTTAACTCCATGTGCATCTGCACCCTACTGGCCATATGTAGATTGCACTGTTCCAAAATTAAATATACTTCCTAATTCTATAAACTCAATTTGGATAAAATATAACAAAAAATATGCAATTTCCTTTGAATTCCATACATTTTATATAACTATTAGATACATTTCATAACTGGCATTACCTTATTATATACCTCATTTGCCAGACATTTTTTTTAAAACACTGTATATAAGGGGCCAATTTACTAACATTCAGATTTCTATTTTTTTCACAACTCTAAAAATTTGCATATTTTTTATTTCTTTAAAACTCAAAAAATTCAAGATTTATTAAGGGGCCCATTTACTCACAGATCACAATCAAATTGTGATTTTTTTTTTCACAAATCTAGAAAAATTTGCTATGTAAAAGTTCTTTTTGCTGATTCTATTGGGTCATTTTTAATCCAATCAGAATTGTAGAGGTCACTCACGTTTTCACGTTTTGATGTATTCTTATTTTTCAGCACATCTTTATGCTCTTTTTTTCTCGTGCTATTTATATTCTGAACTTTAATACATTCAATACAGTCATGGCTTTAGAGTTTGTGAGTTTAGTCGTGATTTCAAAAACCTCTAAAACCACTAAAATTCGACCTTTAATAAAAAAGCCTCCAAAGAAAATAAATAAGCCTAATGGCAAATGTTTTGCACATTTGCGTATATCAAGTATGATAATAGCATTTTGGATTGTATACGTTTTTCGTCTTATTATTAATGACACTAATCACTCTAACTGGGTTTGATATCAATTGTGTTGGAGGAATGCATTGCAATAATACATAAACAATTTGTGTACATTATTATTTAATAACAAAATATATTTAAATTAGATCTTGAATGTGACACTTTTGTTGTGTTTGTGATTAATATCAATATTTGGCCTTAGGTTTAATGTTCTCACTTGAAAGCAAACAAATGGAGATATAAAGACAAAAATGAGCTCAAGTAGAAAGAATAAGGGGTTCTAGAAATAAATGCGAGTAGAACTTAAGTCTTTATAACACTGCTTTGACCATAATATTTGGTGCACTGTAAGAAATGGTACTATTTGTAAACAATTTAGTCCTCAGAGTCATCATCAAACAATTTTCAACAAGGATTCAAAAAAGAATCACCGTCAGGAATGGGAAACCTGAACACATCAGTATGTGCCATTGCTTGATGTTCATTCTAAGGCTGAGATTTGACCAAATGTACAAGCTCTACTCCAGAGGCTCATTATAGAAACAGCAGTGGGCCATTGTACAAAGTTCTACAACACAGCATCACAGGATTCTGGTCAATAAGTTTATTCCTTAAAATAAGATTCAAAGGTATAGTCCAAATTGTGCTATGAGCAACCAAAAAAATCTGAAAAACTTGAAGGAAAAGGGACTTAGGAAACAAAGAGTTATAAAGGTAATATGAGAAATACACAATGATGACTGATGGACAAGCTGATCGTGAAGTAAGCCCCACATATTCTGACACGGTGTTGTTTCTATTACACCAATAAACATTTATTTTATCACAAAAGTCCCCCTTGGGTGCTTCCCGATTTTTCTGTGTTTGCATGTGATTTCCTAAACGTGCTTGTCCCTCAGCTGCTGTTCCAGGTCATACAGACTTTTAACTATGGTTAATTACTCCTGTAATTATTAGGGATGAACTGAATCCAGGATTTTTCAGCAGGATTCAAAATCAGCCAAATGCTTCTGCTCGGCCGAACCCAATTCAAATCCTGTATATGCAAATTAGGATCCAGATTCAGTTCGGTATTCGGCCGAATCTTTTGCGAAGGATTCGGGGGCTTGGCCGAATCCAAAATAGTGGATTCGGTGCATCCCTAATAATTATAACTGTGAAGCAGAAGAAAAATAGAAACTAGGGGGCAAATTTACTAAAGCGGGAAGTGGCTAACGCTAGCAAAAATTCGCCAGCATGATGTCATTTTGCTGCTTCACCAATTTACTAATGGGTGCTGGCGTAAATTAGCTAGCGAAGTGGACCTACTCTAGCGCTACTTCGCACCCTTACGCCAGACGAAGTTGCACTATGGCGAAGGGACCTAGCTACGCTAATTCACTAACGTGCAAATTTTCGTGAACGTTACCTCTTGCGCCAGACTTTACTATGCCACCTCAGACCAGACGAAGTGCAATAGAGTAGATAGGACTTGCTATAAAAAAAAGGTGAAATTTTTTCTAAGTCCCAAAAAACGCTGGCGTCTTTTACTTTTTTCAGGGTGATAGGCTGAAAAAGATTGTACATTTTTTTGGGGGTACCCTCCTTCTCCCCTACATTTCCTAACATATGGCACCTAAACTATACAGTGGGCACATGTGTAGGGCAATATAACAACTCTATTTTATTTTATGAAGGTTTCCCGGGCTTGTGTAGTGTAATGTATTTGCTGCAACATATACGTCCATTGCACTTTAACTTGGCGATGTATGCAAATTAGGCATCGCTAGGGTAACTTCGAACCGCTGATCGTAACATCGCTAGCGCAACTTCGCGAATGATTTGTTACTTGTGTGCAACTTCCGATCTTCGTGAATTTGCGCACCCCTGGTGAATCTACGCCTGGCGAAGTGTGGCCAAGCCAACGCTTGCACAACTTCGAAGGTAAGTAAATTTGCCCACAAGGCTTTAAGCTTAATGGGAGAATGGCCTGCAGGGAAAATTATTTTGATGCATGACAATTTTTGACGTGAGCGACAATTTTCATATGCGCGCCTATTTTGTCCAAATGCATTAAAGTCAATGGCGTCCGAATTATTTTGATGTGTGACAATTTTTATGTGCGCGACTATTCTAGCGAGCGTCCACATTTTTTTTACGCAGCGGAATTTTTGCTGGCTAATTGTCGGCGCAGTTTTGAGAATTTTTTAGATTGTGGCAAAATGCAGAAATTCGCCGCGAGTTCGTGTCTGGCAAATTTATTCCTCCATCACTAATTATACCATTTCAAACTATTACCAAAAATCAAAGTTAGTGAAGGCCTAGGGGAAAATAAATAGGAATCATATGGAGATTATAGCACAAGTGGTAATGCAAATAAACTTATTTACAGGAAAACCCTTCAAAGTGCACATGTGAGATCTGAGAGTATGAGATTACCACAAAAAAGAGGAATAAAAGCACATTAGGAGCAGAACTATGAAAGTATGAAATACTTTACAGCTTAGTAAAACTCACCTGCTTTCTATTAATAAACACACTTCTAAAAATCCCAAAGGAATTAATAAAAAGTGGGTGAATTTGACACTTTGAGATATCTGTCCCTTATGTGTCAGTGCAAGAAGACTGACACTAATGGGGCCATTTACTTACAACTTCTAAAAATTTCCACGAATCCTTTGTGCTGTCAAACCTTAGTTTGCTCCATTTCTCATTGTTGCTTTCCCTTTAAATTGTTTGAAAGTGATCGTACAGAAAGCAAGGATTCCCACATTCTAATTGTATTTGTGTAGTACAGACCTTGCACTGTACCATGTATTGTTCTAGCCGCTAAGAACTAATTAATTTAATAAATTATTCAAGTCAATTACCGCTCGAAGCAGAGACATGTCCCACCAATTTGGAAAACGTGTAGTAGCAGCAAACACAATTATATCATTTGCCAAATGGGAACAAAACTCTTTTGTGAGGTGGAATTACAAAGTAAAGGCTGATTAATGTGCATTGTTGGCTGTACTAATTGCTGGGCCTCTGTGTCACGGAGAAGATAGAAATGAAATAAATAACAGATGTTACAGAACTTACTTGGGGGAAAGGAGAGCATATCTGGAAACTTGAAAATGACTGTTATGTCAAGTTTGTAACCCAAGGTTTGGTTTTTGGTTTTAAAGGTGAACCAAGCCCTTAATTATAAAAAAAAACCCTACCCCCTACCGTAAATAGACCCCCTCCCTGCTCCCCCCAGCCTAGGTGTTTCCCTAATTTAATGCCCCATCCTCTTTACTTACCTCTTGGTGCAGATTCTGTGCAGTGGAGTTGATGGCGCCATCTTTTTCTCTTCTGTAATCTTCAGGGCACTTTCAGCGCATGTGCAGTTGTTGCGAACTGGAAGATTGCTCCAACTGCGCCTGCACCAATATGACACTCTCTTCCCGAAGATTACCAAAGAGAAGAAGATGGTGCCCGTGAGTTCTGCTGCACAAAATCTGCACCGAGGGATACGTTAAGAGTTAGGGGCATTTTATAATTTAGGGTTTGGCTCTCCTTTAAGTGCTAAACTAATGACAGCATTATTATTTCGATTTAAATACAATAAAATAACACAACTGGAAATTAAATTTTTTATGACCCACACAGGTCAGACACTTCTCTTGTGCTTTCTGCTGTGTAGCCAGGGAAATGAGACTTCCGCTCTTGCATGTTCTATGATCAGGTCTGATGTTCTCCTCGATGCCAAATTCTAGAGCCTGTGTAAGAAAGAAAGTCTTGCCTTGTTGACATAGGATGAGAATATAGAAGATCGTCATCATCATTATTTATTTATATAGCGCTGTAAAGATACTTAAAAAGGCTTAGCTTCCCAAAAAGATTGATGTACACATATTCATATATAAGGCTACATTTTCCAGTGGCAAGCTTTCTATTGGTACTAAACTCAAGTTATTGGTAGATAAACCCAAATTTCAACCTTCTGCCACTACAGAGCAGAACAGAAGTTTAACACTGCCTGGAGTCAAGTGTCAGGTCTTTGGAGCTCTTTATTTTTATAAAACCCCAGGTAACACATACTGTATTCAAGAGCAGAAAAAGTACAGGTATTTTTTAATTAAATAACATGCTTTATAGAAATGGTGCAAAATTTTCAAAAGTGGCCACTGTCCAAAAATAAAGGCATCTTAATGTTCAGGTGTTATTGGTCCTTTATTTAATACCAGGTGCCGGCAAATACAGGGGCCAGAGCAGAATCATTCTTCAGATTCATTGTCAGCAATTACACAGTTGGTGACTGTACTTACTGTACACTTTAATAACAACAATAGCAATTACAGGGCACCTTCTTAGCAGACTTCAACCCTAAATCCAGACACTTTATACATACTAGTGTATTAGCATATTAACCACTTAACCACTTGGTGAAGCTAAATGGATCACTATATAGACCTCCATATCTAATGCTCCTAGTGTTTTAATCTAGGACCTCATTCTGATCGGACTAATCTCAACTCTGACGGTTCAATTACCTTCAGCCTGGGTACACAGTCTGTAATGAGATCTTGTTTCACAGGGAAATTTTAGTAGACTTACCCATCCTAGGCTCTTGAGTAAATCTTACATCCTTCACTGATAACTGAAGTCCATCATTTCTTACTTCATGGGTTACCTGAAACCAGTGAGTTCCACGGGGCCATTTCATTGGGGTCACCCATTCTAGGCTCTGGACCAAATCCTACCTCCTTCACTGGTAACTCAAGTCTACCCTTTCTCACTTCATGATTCACCTGACATAAACGGTGGGTAGAGGTGGGTGCTATAAATAACACAGGAATAGTGAAAGTAATAAATTTGCCAGGCGCAAATTCACTGAGAATTTGCGCGTTTCACGGCCGCTTCGAAAAATCCACCGTGTCGAAAAATCCGGCCATGCGTAACAATTGTTGTCGCGTGTCAAAATTATTTGAACACCCATTGACTTCAATGCATTTGCCCAAAATATGTATTACAATTGTCGCGGGCGTAGAAATTTACAAGCATCAAAATAATTTTGATGACCATTGACTTCAATGCGTTTCACAAATTTCTCACCATTGCGCAGGAAATTCACGAATTTTTCTGCGAAATGGAACACAGGAGCACATATTAGTAGACTATACATAATTTACAAAGCTGGTGGCCATTTTCCTTTGAAATAAAAACAATTACATTTCATACATCAGGAATTTTCTTTAAATAACTGAACAGACTATGCTATTGTTAGAAAGGGGGTTGCAGGGCTCGTACATTAACCTTGTGAGTCTTATACAATAGTAATAGTCAGCATTCCCAGACTTTAAACAAATTCTACAAAAAGTCTTATAGAAGCACTTGTGATGCTTTGATTGCCCAAATGGGAACAACAGTTTAGCAAAGTATAAAAGATAATGGATCTTCATTGTTGGATGTGTAGCCTGCTGGGCTTTTTATATTGCAGCATTGCCATAAAAAATATAAATAGCCTGAAGCAAGAAATGTACCAGGCATTATGGAGAAGGCAAATTTCATGTTGACGGGGATGTTTACAGCATTAGAAGTATTTGGATTGTAGAAGAGATCTATACAAGAAAGAGAGATAATACAATTGCTTTGATGTATAATTCAGTTTTGCTCTTGCATCATATGTTTGGATAGCCTAGAATTTCATTAAATGGAAAGCAGTCCTGGAATCCTAGAGGGAGATATTGATGTCAAAAGAATAAAAATATATTGTAATAAAATATATGGAGCAGATGTTGGTGAAGTATTAAAGTGGACCTGTCACCCAGACACAAAAATCTGTATGATAAAAGTCCTTTTCAAATAAAACATGAAATCCAATTTCTATTTTTTATTAAAGCATTCATAGCTGTTGTAAGCTCATTTAAAAATCTCAGCTGTCAATCAAATATTGTCTGCCCCTCCTCTATGCCAGTGGCATAGAGGCGGGACAGACAATTACTTTCACTTTCCATTCAGCACTTCCTAGATGTCACTGCTCTCCACACATTCCCCCGTTCTCTTTACCGTTTAATCGTGTAGCCAGGGCATGGGGATGGACATCAGGTCCCCCATTCTGGTGCACAAACAAGATTCTGAGCTGATAAAAGACTTGTCTTAATAACATATATCTAATATAGGTGTAACGAAGTCTCACCCTGGTGGTCTAGTAGGGGGACGGCAGGGACGCCTCCCGCCCCTCTGCGGAGACGCCCGCCGTGCGATCCTCTTCTTGTGCCGGCTCTCTCCTAGTGCGCGCGCATGCGCACTTCCGGATTTAAAGGCGCATGCGCGCTGACGTAATGACGTCAGCGCGCAATGGCGCCAAATTCAAAAGTATTAAAGGGGCATTCCCACAGTTTGCCATTGCCCGTGATAGGATTTGTTCCTGGTGCTGTTAGCTATTGCTATTCCGTTTTGAATCTGTTCCTGATTATCTGTTTTGACCCCTGCCTGCCTGTTTGACTATTCTGATCTCTGGAACCTGACCCTTGCCTGCCTTCGACTACTCTTCCTGCTAAATCCCTTGATTGACAACCCGGTTTGACCCTTGCCTGCCTGACGATTCTCGATATCTGCCTGCCTCGATCCTGCCTGTCTGACGATTCTCTTACCTGCTCCATTTGTACCGTGACCATCGGCCTAACTGACTTTTACAACTGTCGTGCCCCTTTGCTTGCCAGAACTCCTCGCTTTGCTCCTCTCCAAAAGTCCAGGTGGCATCTAAGTACGCTGAGGGCTCCTCCCGAAGCCAAAGGCGGTCACACTACTGGTGAAGCCGAGCCGAGACCAGGGAGCTTGGCATTAGTTCTGGTTTAGGGTGCCGACCGTGACAATAGGTCAATCTAAAAACAACTGGACTTGCTGAGTAATCAATGAAGACGTTTCACTACTCATCCGAGCAGCTTCTTCAGTTCAACTGACTGGTGTGGGAAATCCTCGGCATATAAACTCTTCCACTAATCCAATCACAGTGGCACATTGTAACTCTTCAAAGAGGTGACATCTGAAGAAATTCACAGAGGTGTTGATTCTGTGTAGTTGTGATAGGATTATCCAATGTGTCATGCAACTCCTAGATACAGGTTTTACTTGTGAGAGTTGCATGAATGGATGTGTGAAGTGTTCTGAATCCGCCGGGGTTCAGAACACTTCACACATCCATTCATGCAACTCTCACAAGTAACACCTGTATCTAGGAGTTGCATGACACATTGGGTAATCCTTTCACAGTAACTACACAGAATCAACACCTCTGTGAATTTCTTCAGATGTCGCCTCTTTGAAGAGTTACAATGTGCCATTGTGATTGGATTAGTGGAAGAGTTTATATGCCGAAAACTTCCTACACCAGTCAGTTGAACTGAAGAAGCTGCTCAGATGAGTAGTGAAATGTCTTCATTGATTAATCAGCAAGTCCAGTTGTTTTTAGATTGACCTATACTAGATATACCATGACTTGAATGAATGAAAATCTTCATAGTCATGTCTTAATAACAGTGTCCACAAAATGGCTCCTGCCTGCTTGCTGTAATTATGAATTCCCAGACTGAAGGAAAAAAGATTCAAATAATTAATATAGTGTAATTAAAGTTCATTTTGCTTGACTAATGTGATAAAATAAGATTTGGAATGTTTTTTTTTTGGGTGACGGGTCCCCTTTAAGCACAGCATGGCCCATCTGACTCTGGAATAAGAGAGTGCGGGGTTGTAGTTGTGATGGTTTAGGGTTAAGGTCTGCTCCATTCATGTCTCTGATATGATCCAAGGAAAGTTTTGAAGGTTAGAATCTGGCAAATATATCCGGCTTAGGAGCAGGATGCAAATGGAAATACAGAACATTTGTAAAACAACAACAATATGGATTTGTGGTGTTAGAAGATAATTGTGCACTAATATTACAGAAATCATGAGGGGACCTCTAATAATTGCATTGTTGGTACTCAGTAGGGATGTAGCGAACTGTTCGCCGGCGAACTTGTTCGCGCGAACTTCGACCGTTCGCGTCCGCCGAATGTTCGCGAACGTCGCGCGACGTTCGCATTTTGCGTTCGCGTTCGATTCGAATACAAATCGTTCGACCATTCGACCATTCGAATTCCTTCGACCGCTAAAAATCGAACGATTTCCATTCGTTCGAACGATTGTAAGCATTCGATCGAATGAAAAGCATTTGATCGAATGCTTCGATCGTTCGATTCGAATGAAAATCGTTCGATCGAACGATTAAAATCCTTCGATCGTTCGAATCGAACGATTTTAGCGGGTGTTCGAAGTTCGCAAACTGTTCGCGAATGTTCGCATTTTTTGCGTTCGCGAACACCAAATCGGCAGTTCGCTACATCCCTAGTACTCAGTGAACCACATTACATTACAAAATAATCATATATGTTTTGTCTGGTACAAGTATGGGACCTGTTATTCAGAACACTCGGGTCTTGGGGTTTTCTGGGTAAGGGGTCTTTACATAATTTGCAAAATAAGACAATAAGTTTGCTAAAAATCAAGTAAATATTAAATAAACCAAAGAGGACTGTTTTGCCTCCAATAAGGATTCATTATATGTTAGTTAAGATCAAGTACAGGTATGGGATCAGTCATCTGGAAACCCGTTATCCAGAAATGTAGGAATTACGAAAAGACTGATTCCCATAGACTACATTATAATCATAATGGATCTCGTAGGCATTACTGCTCCTGCATGTACTGCTGAACCATCTATATTGCTTATTCTAGTTTGTTACCCATCAGCCTGCAATATTTCTGCTCCCTTCCCTCACCCACAGTTTCACTGCAAACTGCTATATGCTTGAAAAAGGTGTCACCCAAGCATATAATATACTGTAGCCGACCATGACCCATGGGAATATCCATCAAAAGATCCCTAGTCAGTTTTGCTAAAGTCCCTCATAAATGAGATGGGTTCTATGTTTATGGTTCTGTAGAAGAATTTTGTGAAGAAGAATAGTATGTTTGGGTTAACTTGCTGGATGGTTTGCCTTGCAGTTTTAATTTAAGTCTGTTCATGGTATGTTTTTTGTGGCTGTGATAGGGAGGCATATTTGACATTTTTAATTTGTTTCTGAGGGTGCTTCTTTTGATTCTTTCACTACAGATGATGGCCCTCGCTCCATTTTTTGGGACTTATGGATAAAGTAAGCCTAACCTATCATGTTTGCTTTTATGATGTCACTTCTTCTGATGCTCAGCTGACTGAAATCACATCCATCCAATGGAAATGATTTTTGTCATATTGATTTTCCTCTCCCCCCCATTTCAACTGATATAAAGAGCATATCTGAAAGCCTAATCTATACTGCGCTCTACCATCCGAGAGAAAGTCGGGAAACAATGAAATTCACTAGGATCTAATCATGAACAATTTTTTTTACCAGGCATGGATTAGTTTGCCGTTAAAATTTTAACAGACAGAATTGTCACGAGACAAACATTTTGCAATAAGAAAAAACGGCCATTGCCTTTAATGCCATTGGACAAAATAGTCACTAAGACAAAAAAGTCGCCAAGACAAAAAAGTCACAAAGACAAGAAAGTCGCCACAGGAAAAAGGCCCATTGACTTGAATGGTTTTGGAGTAAGAAAGAATTGTCACGGGTAGCAGTGGATCAAGCTATTAAGTCATTATTAGAGCTTACAACAAAATTACATTTCAGTCCAATTCACAAGCACAAAGGTGTTGCAGGTGGAACAGAAACTGAACATCTGTTGCAGAAAACAAACCATCCATTTCTAGATTAATTGATATCAGATGTCAACACAGATATAATACATTGTCAAGGGGTGTAGGGGTGTCAAACAAATGTAAGTCAGAGGCAATTTGCAAAATGGAAACTGATGAAACACTTTCCATGTATTTGTGATACCAGATTTAATGATCCCATCAATCTCCTTTTTGTACTATGTTTATGTATGTTTAGAAAGAGCTTTTATTTCTTTGAAAATATTTATTATAATGTGAGAACTATATACAATTAATAATAGATGGAGGGCACACCAAAACTTTCAAAAGTTAGCGAGAGGTGCAAAAACAAATGTTACCCCTACTAAAGGTAACCAATATCAATACTCAATCTACATGTTTGCACACTCAAAACAAAAACAAAAACAATTTAACAAAAGGGTGGTTTGAAAAAATAATTTTTACTGTTGTTCAAAAAACATTTTACATAGACAATGCCATACAACACATTATACAATGTTAAAAAAGTAGCATAGAAAATTAACCACCCATTAGTTATATGTAGCAAGCAAGAAATCAGCAAGGGAGCGGATACACCTACCAGAAAAATGAGAATGGCCCCAATGTTTCGGCACCAAGGCCTTTGTCAAGGGGATTCTGATGCTTACCGAGTTTAGTGGAGGTATAAATACCCTATTCAATCACTATCAGGACGCTTCGTTCGCGCGCTTCCTATACTTCCGGGTTTGTGACGTCACTTCCGCCTACGTCACTTCCAGCGATATAATGTGAGAAGCCCTTATTTCTGAATTTCAAATGAGACACTTGTCTCACATTTTGGTTTAGGAGGAACACCTAGTGAATGTCAAGGATTAGGTAGGGGGCGCCGTGGAGACTAATGAGGGAAGGGTCCTTGAGGCAGGAGCTGTATGTGCCTAGGGAACATGTAAAGGGAAGGCAGGAGCAGGTTGAGGAGGGCAATGAGTCAGACTGGAACAGGTGCAGAGCAGAACAGGACAGAGAGGGTGAAGACCAGGACTGGACTAGACAGGAAGAAGAGGGCGAAGGTCAAGACAGGAACATACTGGATCAGGACTGGACGGTGCAGGCGTAGATAAGATCAGGAGGCAGGAGCAGACTAGATATAGGGAACAGGAGGACTGGGAGTGGAAGGAGACTGGAAAAGAATAGAGACTAAAGCAGAATAGCAAGAGGACTGAAGCAGATAGCAGGAGAGGACCGGAAAAGGCAGGGCAAGATGCAGAGCAAGACGAGGGAAGATATAGAAATGCAAGGTCAAGGCAAGATCAGGTATGGAGTGAGGAGCAAAGCAAGATTCAGAATAACAAGGAAAGCTGAGCAAGGCAAGGTTAAAGCAAGGAAAGATCAAGGTTTAAAGCAGGACCAGAGCAGAACTGGAAGAGGAAGGCAAGGCAGATCAAGACAGGAGACAGGTGCTCCCAGTCATGTGACTTGTGCTCTGATAAACTTCAGTCACTCTTTACTGATGTACTGCAAGTATGATATCACCCCCTTCCCTCCCCACCCCAGCAGCCTAACAACAGAACAATGGGAAGGAAGACAGATGGCAGCTCCCTAACACAAGATAACAGCTGCCTGGTAAATCTAAAATCCAGGTCCCACTGCAACACATTCAGTTACATTGAGTAGGAGAAACAACAGCCTGCCAGAAAGCAATCCTAAAGTGCCGGCTCTTTCTAAAAGCACATAACCAGGCAAAATGACCTGATACTTGCTGGTTCAGGAATGACATTTTATATTGTAGAGTGAATTATTTGCAATGTAAACAGTGTAATTTAGAAATAAAAACGACATCATAAAAATCATGACCAATTTTCTACCTAACTGCAACCCTTTACAAAATGTCCAACCTGGAAAATGCTAACCACCTAGTGTGCCTTACTAGTAAGTGGTATTAATTTAGGCAGTGTAGTAATGGGTCAGAATAAGTAAAGACAGTTTATAAACAATTCAGTGTCAGACAGTTTGTAAAAAGGCTTATCAATGATTGGTACATATAAAATGAAGATTTGAAGTAATTCTACCTTGACCTTGCTCCTCAAGTTGGTGACCATAACCAGTGATAGAGCTATTGGGCCTGTGCACAGGGAATCAGGGCAACCTATCAAAATAAAAAAAAAAACCTGAAATCTTATCTTAGACCTGCTGTTAATCTTATGAGCATCAGAGAAATAAAAGAGATATTATGAGACTGCCATTAAGCTTTACCTAAGCAAGATATGTATTGGAAACAGTTTATCTGTGTACCTATTGATCCGTGTTTATCTGTGCCAACTTTTTGCAGAAAACCAAAATCAAATCTGTCCTCAGACTTACAGTAGTAAGTGGAAAATAAAAGATGAAATAACATAGACCTTTTTGAATAGTGATTAGGGGAATTAAACTAAGCAGGGAGAGAATCATGGAGGTAAACACTATTTGAGCAAATTGCAGCAAATCAAAGAAGAAGAAATTCACTTACTGCAGTGAAAAACAAGAAATGTGCTTAGTACTGTCTGCATAATTTTTATTTTTGTGTTTAGTAAAATATCTGGGGCACTGGGGGGGGTCTGTGCAGGGAAATTATCAAGATGAATCCAATTCCCTGGCAGTATGAGGAATGCTACTGATGAAATGGAAAAGACTGTACCTATATAAAGTGTTCACCCCCTTGGATGTTTTCATGTTTTTTAGTAACAGAACATAAAATTACAGTGGTTTTTATTTTTTTACACTGATGAGCAAAAAAAGTGATCGAAATTACAATGAAAAAACAAAGTTAATTTCGGTGAAATGGAAAATAGTCCATCAAGTTCAACCCTTCCATAACCCCCCCCCAGTGCACATATAAACACATAGCTACCTAAACACTTACATATATAAACCATATATACCAATATACTGTATATACTAATTGCAGCTTATAGTATCACAATAGCCTTTGATATTATGTCTGTCCAAGAAATCATCCAAGTCATTGTTATAGTCATTAACTGAATCAGCATCACAACATCACCCGGCAGTGCATTCCACAACCTCACTGTCCTGACTGTGAAGAACCCCCTACGTTGCTTCAACTGAAAGTTCTTTTCTTCTAGTCTAAGGAGTAGTCTATGGTGCAAAATATATTGCAGCAAATAAGGCATAATAATAATTAGAAATGGAAATTTGAGAACAAAGTTCACATTGGTTTGAAAAACATGTCATTGAACTCACTGAATGAAATCTGATTGACTCCACTCAGTTTTCAAAACTTGGATACGGGGCATATAGTAAAAACACTGTATAAACTTTGGGGACCCTGGTGTCAGAATGGCAGCAATTTAAATCTCCCCACAGAAAGTCAATGCTCCACCCATCTTGAACTGTAGTCCACAGTGACTCACTTTGCAAAGTGTGGGAACCCTGCCATTAAGTATGTGAGAAAGGCAACAGTTTAAATATAAACCAATGAAAATATAATGGGTGAAATATGATTGACTCCACTCACTTTTTTTAACCACCAGAGACCGACTGTAAAAAGTTTGGGGACATTGGCTTTAAAAGTGTGAGAATGGCAGCAGTTTAAATTTCCCCATCTATGAGATAAATCTGATTGGCTGATGGTGGCACCACCCACTTTTTTCATACATTTCAACAATTTTCACCCAGGGACTAACTCTGCAAAGTTTGGGGACCCTGGTATAAATGGTATGAGAATTGCAGCATTTGTAAATTTAAACCAATAAAATTCAATAGGTGAAATCTGATTGGTTGTTGGTGTCTCCTCCTACTTTTTCAAACCTAAAACTGCAGTTCCCTGGTTAACAATTAGGAAGAGCTTGGGGACTATGGCATTAATACTGTACAGCAGGCTAAATTTACCTATTGTAAGTCAAAAGGTAAAATTTGATTGGTGGCTTCACCCACTTTTTCTAACTTTGAACCACAGTTACCCGGTGACTAACTCTGCAAAGTTTGAGGACCCTGGTATTCATATTTAAAATTGGTGGCAATTTAAATTGCAATATAAATTACAGTGAAAGCCTATAATATGCAAATTTCAGGAGCATGCTCAGATTGTAACACTGCTTTGAGTATTCTACCCAGAATGCCTTGTTTTAGTAAACTCCTCCACTAAAAGTATCAGGAGATTTCCCTATCTTGTCCCCTGCTGGTGATGTCATTATGCAAATGAAGGGCACACACTAACTTCCAGCAGGTGGCAGCACTACTGAACAGCACTACTTAGTCATCCAGAGACATATTGTTTGGGGACTCTGACATTAAATGTTTGAGAATGGCAGCGGTTAAAATGTCCCCACTGAAATCAATGAAATTTGATCACTGTTTCATATGGGTGACACCATGATTAAGTCTTTCAAGTTTGGTGAGTGCAGCTTCAAAGCTGTAAGTGGCAGCCATTTGAAAATCCTCCCTGTCACAGTCAATGGAAAAATTGGAGTGTTTTGTAAAGGTTTTGGAACGCTGATTCGCTATTGGTGGCTCCACCCACTTTTAATCCTAAACCTGCAGTCTCTAGTGACTAACTGGGAATAGTTTGGGGACCCTGACATTTATATTGTGAGAATGGCAGCAAGTTCAACTCCCCCTTGAAAGTTAATGGGTGGAAACGTATTGCCTGTTCATAGCTCCACCCACTCTGGGGCATCCAACAAATATTGACTTTTCATTCATATTGACCCCATGATTATGTGATTCTAGTTTGGTGATTATGTGATTCAAAGATATGAGTGGCAGTAGTTTCAAAATCTTCCCTGTCAAAGTCAATGGAAAAATTGGGGTGTTGGGAGTGCCGCTCCGAAAAGAAAGAGGGTGGAACTGCTTGGAAAAGCTCAATCATTTCTGTTCCTTTGGAATTTGTGTCCCTCATTATTTACCTCCATTACCCAGTGTTTTTTTGAAGGATGAAAGCGCGCGCACAATCAATATTTAAATAGCCAAACCTGACATTTGATTAAATTACAAAAGGGAATAGAGTAACGGCAAACACATTAAGAAGAGCAGAAGAAAAGGAAAGCTAACAGTAACGATGACAAAGGAGAAAAGAAGAAAGACTGAAGTAAGTTATTCCAGTGACCACTGGCTAAATAATGTTTCATAGGGGCAGCAAAGTGTACTTTGGTCTAAACTAGGAATAGATGTCATGATGTTCCCCAGATGTTTGCATAGAAGCACTTGTTTATATGTTTGTCAGAACATGAGACTATGGGTCAAATTTACTAAAGGGTGAAGTGGCCCTCACTAGCGACAATTAGCCAGAGATCACATCCGCAGGGACATCGTCAGTTCACAACCAGGTGCAGAGGACAATTCACTAGCACCCTATCGCCAGGTGACTTTTTGTTCTGGCGAATGGTCGTTACTCTGCAAAATCACTAAGATGGGAATTTTATACTCGAGTATAAGCCGAGTTTTTCAGCACCCAAAATGTGCTGAAAAAGCCTACCCCGGCTTATACTCGAGTCAGACGCAAATGGCTGCACTTCAGCACATCTTCAGCAGAATACACCCTCCTCCGTGCGCTCTGCTAGGGAAGAACTCGCCTCTTACTCACGCTGCTGTGCTCCTCTTCCTGGTCTTCGGGTCCGAACTTCCCGGTTGTGACGTGACTTCCGGAAGTGATGTCACATAACAACCGATCGTTACTGGGACGTGGCTTGTTGCTACTTGTGCTTCTTTGAACAGGCATGGAAAGGAGTCCAGACTGTGCAGCACATTGGGATCCTGGGGTACTGAGGGTGCTGCTAACTCTGTTCTGACCCTGCACGGTTCAATGAAGCCCCCACCTCCCCCAAACAGGGCTGAGGAGGGGGGAGATTACAACAGCAAGTGTGGACAGCACAGATGTATGACTGCAGCCTCTTCAGATCAGTGAGTAGGAGCGTGTGTTCTGCTGAAGATGTCCTAAAATGCATTTCTCACCCTAGGCTTATATTCGAGTCAATAAGCTTTTCCAGTTTTTGGAGGTAAAATTAGGTACCTCGGCTTATATTGTAGTAGATATGGTACCTCTTTCACCAGAGTTTACTTCACCACCTCACACCAGGCGAACTGATAAAATTAAGCTACATCTTCCTAAATCTTATGTCAGTGACATCATATCCTGTATGTCTGAAATGCATTAAAGTTGTAAAAAATGCTGGCGGCTTTTTTAAAGCAGGATTTAGAACAATTTGTTTAATGCTCATGTCTAGGGCATTAGAGAATCTCTTCAGTCTTAATTATGGCTCATTGAAAAAGTGGCCACTTAAAGCATTTGCACCAATTCAAATTAACCTAAGCATAAAAGTGCTAGCAAAGTTTTGCTAGGCATAAATGAAAATTCGATATGAAATGCTCGCCCAGCAGATGTAACGCTAACGAAAATTCGCCAGCATTCGGCTGCTGAGACGCAACTTTTAATCAGCAAGTGTAGTGGTAACGAATTTGCACCTGGCAAAGTGGTGCAGGACTGTGGCAAAGCGGTCGCTGGGGAAAATTCGCCCTTTTAGTGAATTTGCTTCATGTCTTATTAAAATGTGAGCTTGGGTATAGAATCTGTCATTTCGACTGCTTAGAGCAAGAGGTATTCCAGTTAAGGGGTGTTTTTGAGACCCTGTGCCTCTACCTCTGAGCTACTAAAAACATGTATAAATAAGGGCTAGTTAGTAGCGATGAGCGAAAATTTTCACAAGTTTTTGCCACAAAAAAAGATGCCCATAGACTCCAATGGGTGGGGGAAAACTTGTACGTCCAGAAAATTTGTTTGGACCAAAAAAAATGTCACTGATAGACTTCAATGCATTTGGCAATTTTTTTTTTCCGTTTCACAAATTTTTGGTTAAATGAGTCAGATTCTGCCAGTACTACTGGTTAGTCATTAACATGGATTTGATTTAAGTTGGCTTAGTACAAGGTGGCCTATCAACCAGGAGATCTTTGTGCCACTAGCTCCGTGAGCTGCCACAGCCCATTTTGTCTTTTGTAACCTGATTCCCTTTTTTTAACCAATCTTATGACAATGTTTGTATCTACGTAAAGTGATGCTGATACCTTCCTGTTAACGATGGGGATCATTTGAGTATTACTTTCAAAAGCATTAGAAATGTGTTCCAAACACTGGTTCTGATGACTGATTTCAACCTTCAGCTTCACTGATTGCACTGCTTGTTTGTGATGAATCTCTTGATCATCTCTGAATTCTTGTATTTTCTGTTCTCCAGCCTCTTCCAGCTGGAACCTTCCATAACAAGTCCTGGTGGCTAGCAAGAATCAGGTGTGTAAAAGAAACGGATCCGCACACACACCGATTAGTGCAGTTGGGGATTATCCCCTTTTATTCAGCCACCAAACATCAATGTTTCGGGATTGGTGAACTACAGGTGTGCGGTAGGATAATTACATTGTAGCAAGAATCAGGGTCAGTTTTCTGAGGTCATGTTATTTAATTTATTTAATATGTCAGAGCTTTGACACAATTGCACGTTGTACCTAGATCTTTCAGTTCAGGGGTTGTATCGCTTCTTAAATAGTCATTTGCATCTAATTCACTTGCCGTAAACCTGATGCTCCTGTTTCACACAACCCACTGTTGGAAGCTGCCTCCAGCTCCAGGGTGGCAGTTGCTCTAGTGCTTCCCAGTATCAACAGTTGCTGTTGTGCATCATTCATTAGAAGAGGCGCAATGCATTGGCAACCATGTGGATATGAGAGTTTTGGATGCAGGTACCTTCATGAGTTGTGCCAATATGTGCTCTCCAATGTGCCCATTTTAGCACCAGCATTTGCAGAAGCATCCAGAAGTCCCCCCTAGAAATTTGAATTTCTTCTTCTTCAATAAATTTTACTTTTTACGAATTGTCCTCTACGCAAAGTCCCCGCGGATTGTCTTTTTGCCGAATTCTTGCTAGCGATGGACACTTCGCATTTTAGTAAACTTTAAAAAAAAATGTTAAATTAGTGATACAAAGAAGACAGCCCCTGCTCCTTTAAAAACATACAGCATAACCTTCTGCCACATTCTGAGTCCTGAATCAATGTCCCAATGTTCTACAGAAAGCTATATAATGTCACATTTCATTGTTTATGAATATGTTTAGCGCATCCCCCGGCTTATAACAATCAGATGCAGTAATTGCACTCGTCATATCAACGATGAAATAGATATGGAGAATTTTTGGAAATTCTTTCTATCCAATTATGTGACTTTGCTTTTGGTGACTGATCAGAAGTCTGAGAATGATTGTTCGCTAATGAAATGTCTTGATTGTTTAATCAGCTCCCACTGTAACGGCTGAATTCATCTACGGGTTGTATTTGTATGTCGTATCCACAGGTGCATTGCTCTGCGACTTTCATACTTTGAGTACATTGTGCCCATTGGCTGGGAACTGAATAATACTGTGCCAACATTAATAAATCAGAATTTGCAAATGAAAACCTTTCAAGGGCAAATACAATAAAAGTTATTATTGGTGAAACAACCATTACAATATACAGTATAGGAAAGTAGAACCGCAACTGAGAACAAAAACCCACTCCTTGGACGTCATTATTAAAGCTTGATAACCACTTATTTTATAGGCAGACATTTTAGGGGAGATTTGGGCTGTCGGCGTGGGATATGAAGGTCAAATGTAGTTTTTAGTTCAGTTCTTTGGTACAATGAAACCACTTTTAACAGCTGCTCTATAGAAAACATGTATATACCAGGCACACAAACAAAATGGGGAAGACATCATTATTCAATTTTGATTTTTTTTTTACTGCAATTATAATTATTTGCATCAAAAATCTGTTTCTTAAACTTGGGAAACATATTATTTTTGAATTTTTTTTAAATATTGAGATTAATTAAGCACCAAAAACTTGAAACCTTTTGTAGGGACCCCATGAGTCCCTATGGCTTTAAAGGAGAACTAAACCCTAAAAATGAATGTGGCTAAAAATGCCATATTTGATATACTGAACTATACATCTTCCCTGCTATCGGGCTGTGGTTGCCTTGGGCTAGTACAGAAGCCCAAAACATAATGTACAACATGTCTACCTCTTCTTTAGTTAAGCTTTAGTTCTCCTTTAAATCCCTACACTTCCTTGTCTCCCTAGTTGCTGGGCAGATGCCCATGTATCTAGTTACTTCATTTACACAGAGTATTTCAGTTATTGGCCTACTGGTCTATGACTACTTCTTCAAAAGAAAATTCACTGGCACACAGGTACTGCTAGCAGGGTAAACCCTTGCTGATTTATTCAATGGTTTGCAGCATGCAACGTTTTGGGGTAACCCCCTTTATCAAGCATACAGACACATTATGCACATACCAATTTAAAGCGTGAGGAGATAACGTGACCAGTAGTGAGGGCGTGGTTAACAATAGTTAATTAATTAGTTAATAATTCGTTAGAATACAAATAATCTAAACGAAAGTGCATTAGCCAATAAATACATTTAATAGGGTGAAATATCATAATAGGTGGAATATCTCAGTAAAACATTTTTCCATAAATACATTTGTGAATAAAAATTCATTTGTGAATAAAAATCGTTTGTGAGAAAGGTAAATGTCCATAAGATAAAATTTGGTTAAAAAATGACCTCTTCTTGCTACACGGTAACATAGTGCCTGGTTAGAGGTGGATCTTTCTCTTTGGCTTCTGGTTGCTGACCCAACTGACCCACGACCCAGTAAAGCTGTTCTGCTCTAGAGGGACCAGTATCTCTAGTAATATGTATAGGAGCAGGGATCCCATGAATGAGGCTAAGTCAGAGACAGGTTAACCATACCTCATAACTGTTTTTCGCAGGACAGTCCCAATTTTGACAGCGCAACCCGCAGTCCCAGATTGTTACTGACTATCCTGACTTTCTCTTTGATCTCCTGCACTGAACAGCCAGAAAAAGATACAAAGTTTCTAAAACCTAATTAGCTTTTAGCAGAGAGCCCAGAATATATGGTAGGTGCACTTAGATACATTTGTTGCAATTTAAGATATGCAAAGAAACAATTGTAACTATTTAAGATAAGCAAGTCTCTTGGGGAAACTGTGACTTGCAGCTTAAACGGCAATTTCGCCTTCATTGACAAAAGTGTAATAACATATAAAACCTGACCGTAAAACCCCCAGAAATGTGTTCAAACCTTCCATAACCTGCCAAATTTTGTAAAATGGACAGGTGTGGCCATAAAATGGGCGTGATCAATATTCGGGAATAACATACTATTTTAGTGTAATTTGACTAAGGAATAGTCTGAATTCGATTCACATTTAAAAAAAATTCGAACTTCGAATTTTGAAATGTATCATGTACTGTCCCTTTAAGAATTCTAGTTTGACTATTCGCCATCTAAAACCTGCCAAACTGGTGTTTTAGGCTATGGTGGACCTTCTACAATCAATTTGGAGTCGTTTATAAAATACATATTTTTTTGGTGAAAAAAACTCGAATCAAATTTTTTAATTAATTTAGTTTGGTCGGTTTATTTTGAATTTTGAGTTTATGGGAGTTTATGACAGTTTTTAGAAACTCCCATAAAATCGAAATTCGACCTTTGATAAATATGCCCCTTAGTCTCCCTGATCATTTTACTGTATGAGATCCTGACCAGGCTTTGTGACTGCAAGAACCTTCTGGCATCCTTTTTATTTTACTTTCAAGCACAGTAGCCTACAGTAGAATTGTATTTCAACAACCTCTCTTCTTCATATCTTCCACATTGCATAGGCCCAGCCTGTTGTGTTAGGGCTGAACTCCACGGAGAGATTTGGTACGATGCCTCACGCAGCGGTGACCAGACGGAGACACCGAATATAATGGAAGTGATAGAATCATCACAGGTACAGACTACATGTATCCGACACAACACGAATGTCAGATGTGAACAGCGTTTCGACGCTGTTCGACGCATCATACCAAATCTCTCCGTAGAGTTCAGCCATCCAGTCCAATGTAACCTGTGCTCTATTGCTATAGCTGGACATTAATCCTTTTGCCTTAAAATAGCCCAAAATAGTGTTCCATTTGCATATGAAGATTTGACAACTAAAAGGAGAAGCCAGTGGGAGTTGTATCAGTAAAATTAAAGCTATTTTTCAGTTTAAAGGGATACTGTAATGGGAAAAAAACATTTTTCAAAATGAATCAGTTAATAGTGCTGCTCCAGCAGAACTCTGCACTGAAATCCATTTCTCAAAAGAGCAAACAGATTTTTTTATATTCAATTTTGAAATCTGACATGGGGCTAGACATTTTGTCAATTTCCCAGCTGCCCCAAGTCATGTGACTTGTTTGTTCTTTTGAGAAATGGATTTCAGTGCAGAATTCTGCTGGAGTAGCACTATTAACTGATGCATTTTGAAAAAAACATGTTTTCCGATGACAGGATCCCTTTAAGTTTTCAGCATTAATTCAGAATTAGTGGTGAGCACAACTTTCCCTTGTTTGTTATAGTTATACAATAGCAGTGACCAGCTCCATGTTGTATTTCCCACCCTTCCCAGCTATAGTCAGGTGATCCCACTGGTGTCTAATAAAAGGGCAGCCAAGTTTGGGAGTTTTACTTTGAAAGCAGCAAGTAAGTTGCAGGTAACACTTAGTCCCTTTGTAAAATGTATAATGAAGCAATAGAATTCTTAATGAATCAGATGAAAATTGAGTGTAGGACTGGCCAGATATGGGATGACTTTGACGTAGTTGGCCAGCTTAAATATATTGCAATATATGGACAAACAATCCCTGTTTTGTTTAAAGGGTAAGGCATTTTTCAGTAGCAGTATGCACAAAATGTCTCTGTCTTAAATATATTGATAATGGGTTGAGTGCAGAGGACTCTTGTATTTGTCTATAAAAAGGTGTTTTCATTATCAAAGTATCACACAAGAAGCCTCTCATGATGGGTAAAAGCAATGAAATCTCTCAAGACCTTCGCAGCATTATTGTTGCAGAAATATATTTACTGAGAAAAATGTTCGATACTTATTTTTCCCTCTGTATGTGTGATCTCAAACAGGTCACAGACAGTCGGGTTTGCAAAAATAAGGGCGCTTATAAGTGATCTACAGGAAGATTTTTGGTAAAGTCTGATGGCCAGTACATGAGCAACCTGTAGGGGAAAACTTCACCTGTAAGCACAAGCACAGATACCACATTTACAGGATGTCTGAACTAAAACTGTTGAGACTGAGATTAAGGGGGGTTATTTATTAAGGTCTGAATGCCAAAAACTCGAAAAATTTGAGATTTTTTTACTATAAAATCCAAACTTTTAGTGGAAAACACATTAGCAATTTGAAGATATTACGGTCTGTGCTGGGTTTCGTATAATAATCCAAACATTTCGGGCTTTTCTGCTAATTCCGCTGATTTCATGAAAAATTCGAACTTTTCAGAAGTCAAATCCAAAAAATTCAGATTTTTCGCACGACAATCCAAAAAGTTGCAGTTTTCGTGCGTCAAAAAAAAAGTTGCAGATACGATTTTTTCGAGGTTTTTTTAATGATAACTAAGGGTAAATCATGGATTCTAGTTTGGTTGGACTTTATTTTATCTAAAATATCAGGTTTTCTTTTTTTAACTATATTTTTTAATATTTGTGTAGGATGAGATCTTCTATGGACGACTTGCCTTTCTCCAGGTAGTTCCTGATTACTATTCCAAGCATCCTGCTGAAAGTTGTAGAACAGCAACATTTGTAGGCATCCAGGTTTATCTTGAAAAATCAAACCTTATTTTATTTTAATATTTTTTGTGGCTTTCATTGTCATTGTTCTTTATGGCAGGATTATATCACTTTAATGCTACTTGAATAAAGTGCATAGTTAGGCAGGAAACAGATGGCTAAAGCATTCCCACACCCAAACAATAAAGCTAAAGAGAAGGAGAAGAAGAATGCTGGCCCTGGATATGGACACTAGGGAGATGTCATGAAGTATTAGATTCCCTTACGAAATGTATTTCATTTATATTAGTGAAGACATCATAAAGCATAGTTGTTTATAATACATTTATAAATTATATTTGATGCAACATGATATTTTAGGATCTTTTTTTCTCATATAATCTACGGCAACAGTCCAGGCCCATTCTTCCAATTGCAAATTACTATATTCCCTAATTACTATACATTTTTTTATAAACCTTTTTTTATACCAGTATTAAAAATAAATGGAAACATTTAAATTTCATTGAAGTTCAGCCCGTTTTCTGCCAGTTCAGCCAATTACTGTTTTTTAAGATACAGGTATGGGATTCGTTATCCAGAAAGCTCTGACTTGTGGAATGGCCATCTTCCATAGGGGCAAATTCACTAACAATCGTAGTTTCGCCAGGCGCAACTTCGCCGTGCTTCGCCGCACTTCGCCACACTTTGCCAGGCGTAGTTTCGCCAGCGCTTCGCAAATTCACTAAAATCCGAAGTTGCGCACAGGGGTAGCGAAAGGTTGCGAAGTTGCGCTAGCGTTGATTCGCTATGTAAATCGAAGTTACGCTAGCGAAGGCTAATTTGCATACGGCGCCAAATTCAAATTTCAATGGAGGAATACGTATCAGCACTACAAATGCCAAGAAAAGCTTCAAATCATCAAATAAAATTTTTATTTTGCCCTACACATGTGCCCACTGTCTAGGTAAGTTGCCATGAGTCAGGAAATGTAGGGGGGAAGGAGGGGAGCCCCAAAAAATTTTCGATCTTTTTCAGCCTATCACCCATCATGTAGACTTTTTTTGAAACAATCCCTATCTACTCTATTGCGCTTCGCCAGGTCTGAGGTGGCGAAGGAAGTCTAGTTAGTGAATTTGCGTAGTTATGTCGCTAGCGAAAATTCGCCTGGCGTAAGGGTGCGAAGTAACACTAGCGAAACTACGCCAGCGTTCGTTAGTGAATTTGCGCAGTAACGAAAATGCCAAACGCTAGCGAATTAACGCTAGCGTTCGGCGCTTAGTGAATTTGCCCCATAGACTCCATTTTATCCAAATAATCTTAATTTTTAAAAATGTTTTCCTTTTTCTCTGTAATAATAAAACAGTACTTTATACTTGATCCCAACTAAGATATAATTAATCCTCATTGGAAGCAAGACCAGCCTATTGGGTTTCTTTAATGTTTACATAATTTTCTAGTAGACGGAAAGGTATGAAGATCCAAATTATGGAAAGATCCATTATACGAAAAAAAAAACAGGTCCCAAGCATTCTGGTTAGCGAGAAATAAAAATGATATGACAAAAACTTGATTGAGTTTAATAGCATTTTTTAATGAAGCTTCAAATAAACTCAAATTGAAAAATTAAGAAATTGACCTCCAAAGGAAACTGTTAGGATGAAGAACAGTAATCCAGGTATTAGCTCCCCTATATGGAAACCCAGAAACAAAATTACAGAAAGGCCATCTCTGAATGATTCCATTTTAAGCATTATTAATAATTTTAAAAATTATTTTTCTCTCTAATAATAAAATAGTACCTTGGCTATTTTAGGATTGAAAGATAGTAATAATGTTCTAAATAATCCTAACAGCTAATCTCATCATATTGACTATTTAATCATTTTGTCCTATGCAGTTTATAAATGATGAATAAATAAATCAATACACATAATGAAAATGTGCCCAGGGTTCTTGGCTGATCCACTTAAGAATGATATGTTGCCTGAAGCAAATTGGATTAAAATTTTAAATTAGATAGATTTTTGTTTTTCTTCTTCCAAGCTGGATATTAATAAGACTGATCTCTTAATAAACAATTTGAATTTGGATAACCTTAACAGAAATAAAGAATATTAAAAAATTAAAAAATTAAGGCCCATCACAAAATTGACAAATATACTAGAAGAAGGGAAGCAATGCCATACTAATAATACATTGAATAAGTTGAAAAATATTTGAAAGGTATGTATCCCAAAAAGAAGACAAAATAGCACATCAACATACGGTGCAAAGTGCTAAAACAGATACAAAGGGCTTCATGGACAACTCTTTGAATAAAGTACAATGAATTGTAATGAGAAGTGTGATGATCAATGGCAGATCTATGAATTCTCGAATCCCAGTTTTTAAAGAAAATTTCAGTTAAACTCAATCAAGTTTTTTGTGATCACATACCAAACTTCAATTAGATAACTTTATAGTATTAATTTGTGGAAAATAAACTCAATTGTAAAAAAAAAATGTATCAGTCCATTCATTCTTACAGATGGTGGAATCGCACCAAGTTTAGATGCCAACTTTTTAAATTTGATTTTGAGATTTTTTTTTGGTAAATATTGAAAATTCTAGTTGAGATACATTTCGGTAGAAGTTTTACTAGGACTAGTGATGGGCGAACTTGCGTCGTTTCGCTTCGCCGAAAAATGTGCTAATTTCGTGCGAAATGGCGAAAAATTCGCCCGTTTTTGACGCCGGCGCCCGTTTTTTACACCGGCGAATTTTTGCCGCAAATTTTATCGGGCGTTTCGCGAATTTATTCGCTGGCGTCGAATCGTGCAAATTCGCCGCAAATTCGCGCCTGGCGAATAAATTCGCCCATCCCTAACTAGGACATATGTATGTGAATGTTCAATAACGTAAAGAGAATTTTCACCAGTGCAAAGTTAATTCACCAAAACGTGTTCCACTCTCCTTTTAGTAAATTGGCAATGTTTTTGTGAATATTTGTTTTTGGTGAAAATACTTCAAATTTTGATAATCTTTTAAGGTTATCGTTAATATTTTACTGACCCACCTAATAGAAATGGTGCTGAATATTATTAAAATAGAGGAAGATATCAGAGATAGGGATGAGGACAACCCTAACAAATTTGGGGAGAGCAGTTCTTAGCATTCTTGTTCCATATTTAGTTTATTTATGAGCCAATGTTAGAACTTTAATTGGCAGTTGCTCTAGTGTACTCCCAGTCATATATCTGCATTAATATATTGAGGAACACCTTACCATTTTACTTAAGCTTTAGAAACTGTTCATAATGCTCATTTCCACCTGGACTATACTGAATGTCTTTATTATTGATTCACAGTTCATGATAAATGTTGGCTAGCCATTATATTTGAGACATATGTTTAATGTCGCATGATTGGCTTGCTGCATATTGAGTTCAATTGCAGCTCTTACCTTGGAGCAAAATTAGTCTGAATAGATTTGACTGATATACCAGGAGTTGTAAAAAAGAGGAAAGGGATTCTTTATAATGTTATTTCCAAGACAAAATAAACTATACCTGTAGGAAATCTAATCAAGCTCTTATGTCTTATGTAAATTAGAGACTAGCTAACAATCACGCTCAACTTAAGATAACTCAAAATATTTACAATTAAATGCTCACTGTGTTAGAATATAACCTTCAGAGTTTCCATGGAACAAAAACTCACAGCACTTGAGAGTAATTAGTACAGAACGTGATAAGAATTTCGACATTTTAAACAGTTTCTGTTGTAGCTCTTCAACCTTCTTACCAGCCCCGTAATTATACAAAGTACTGCATACTTATCAAAATCCAAAATCCAGAGTGTCATTCCCACTGAATATATCAGTTATAAAAACACAATGTACTTCCTATAAATTATAATACAAAGACATTGGTAGTCTGTTCTTCCAACTAGGGATGTCGCGGACTGTTCGCCCGCGAACTAATTCGCGCGAACATCGACCGTTCGCGTCCGCCGAATGTTCGCGAACGTCGCGCGACATTCGCCAATTTGGGTTCGCCTTAGCTGGCACTTATTTTTGCCCTCTCACCCCAGAGCAGCAGATACATGGCAGCCAAACAGGAAGCTCTCCCTCCTGGACCACCCCCACACCCCCTGGACCACTCCCCTTCCATATATAAACTGAAGCCCTGCAGCGTTTTTTCATTCTGCCTGTGTGTGCTTGGAAGAGCTAGTGTAGGGAGAGAGCTGTTAGTGATTTGAGGGACAGTTGATAGTAACTTTGCTGGCTAGTAATCTACTTGATACTGCTCTGTATTGTAGGGACAGAACTCTGCAGGGATTTGAGGGACATTTTAGGTTAGGTAGCTTTGCTGGCTAGTAATCTACCTTCTACTGCAGTGCTCTGTATGTAGCTGCTGTGGGCACTGCTTCTGATCTCTCATCTGCTGACTGCTGCCTGTAACCCAATAGTCCTTGTAAGGACTGCTTTTATTTTCTTTTTTGTTTTTTTTTACTTTGCTACTGTAAGAGCCCAGTGCTATTAGTCTAGCTGTGTTGGGGAGTGGGACTGGTGTGCTGCTCCTCCTAGTAGTTCACCACTACCAGCACCAACCAGAGTCAAAATTGTTACATAGTATCTTATTTGCACCTGTTAGCTGTTCTGAGCTCTCTGCCAAAAGCTAATTAAGTTAGAAACAGTTTTTTTTCTGGCTGTTCAGTTCAGAGAAAAGAGGGACTTTCCAGTACAAAAGAGGGACAGGGGGTTGAGTGGTCAAAAGAGGGACAGTTGGGAGGTATGCAAGTGCCACCTAGCTGTGTGAGCTTTTTCACATTCTGTCTAAATAACAATAATAATTCCGTGTCCGTAAACATCACCTGAGTGATGTTTTTACAGCAGCAATAATATATTCCGTACCCACTACTCTATACGTTGCCCTTGCAGGCATTGTTTGCCCAGTCTTTAACCAAGTGCCACCTAGCTGTGTGAGCTTTTTCACATTCCGTGTCCAGAAACATCACCTGAGTGACGTAGTGTAATTTCTGCCCTTTACAGCACAAAACGCAGCGCTGTGTCAACAATGTATTTTTCAGATACATTTTTGCCCTTGATCCCCCTCTGGCATGCCACTGTCCAGGTCGTTGCACCCTTTAAACAACTTTAAAATCATTTTTCTGGCCATAAATGTCTTTTCTAGCTTTTAAAATTCGCCTTCCCATTGAAGTCTATGGGGTTCGCGACGTTCGCATTTTTGACGCAAGTTCGCGAATATGTTCGCGAACATTTTTTCCGCCGTTCGCTACATCCCTACTTCCAACATGCATATTTTATAAGTACACACCAAGGGGTTATTTATTTAAGTCTGAATGCCAAAAACTTTATTATTTTTTTACTAGAAAATCAGAATTTTTAGTGGGAAAATTGTTAGGAAGCCTATGGGGACCTTCCACATAGGCTAACATAGGCCTCGGTAGGTTTTAGGTGGCGAACTAGAGTTTTTTAAAGAGACAGTACATCGACTATCGAATGGTCGAATAGTCGAACGATTTTTAGTTCGGATCGTTCGATTCAAAGTTGTAGTCGAAGTAGCCCATTCAATGGTCGAAGTAGCCATATTCGACCATTCGAAATTTGAAAAATTTTTCCTCTATTCCTCTAACTAAGTAAATGGGCCCCTCAATGTTGATAAATGTAAAGTCATGCAGTAAGAATATCCAAGCCACTTATACCCTTAATGGGACTGCACTAGGCAAATCCATTATGGAAAAGGACCTTGGAGTCCTTGTAGATGATAAACTTGGCTGTAGCAAGCAATGCCAGTCAGCAGCATCAAGGGCAAATAAGGTCTTGAGCTGTATTAAAAGGGGCATAGAGTCACGGGAGGAGGGGGTCATTCTTCCACTGTATAGAGCACTTGTAAGGCCCCATCTAGAATATGCCGTACAGTTTTGGTCTCCATCACTCAAACAGGACATTATTGTATTAGAGAGGGTACAGAGAAGGGCAACAAAGCTGGTAAAAGGTATTGAAAATCTTAGCTATGAGGAAAGACTGGCCAAATTGGGGATGTTCACGCTAGAGAAGAGGCGCTTAAGGGGAGATATGATAACTATGTATAAATATATAAGGGGATCATATAATAATCTCTCTAATGCTTTATTTACCAGTAGGTCTTTCCAGCTGACACAAGGTCACCCATTCCGATTAGAAGAAAAGAGGTTCCGCCTAAATATTGGGAAGGGGTTTTTTACAGTGAGAGCTGTGAAGATGTGGAATTGTCTCCCTGAATCAGTGGTACAGGCTGATACATTAGATAGCTTTAAGAAGGGGTTGGATGGTGTTTAGCAAGTGAGGGAATACAGGGATATGGGAGATAGATCATAGTACAAGTTGATCCAGGGACTGGTCCCATTGCCATTTTGGAGTCAGGAAGGATTTTTTGCCCCCTCTGAGGCAAATTGGAGAGGCTTCAGGTGGGTTTTTTGCCTTCCTCTGGATCAACTGGCAGATAGGCAGGTTAAAAAAAGTAAAAAGGGTGAACTTGATGGACGTGGGTCTTTTTTCAACCTAACTTACTATGTTACCTTGGTACTTCTTATTGGCCCTAAGGAATCTCTTCACTATTGTGCAATCTGCATCCTCAGGCAAGCTCCCAGCCAGTATGAGATGCATGTGGGTCTAATTTTATCCTATGCATTGCTTCGACTTGTCACATGCAAAAATAACCCCCCATCACTCACCAAAGGATACCAATGTATTCGTTTTTAGGTAACATCATGGGTGTTCTGGAGCACTTATAAGTTTTGCTTTAGAGTAACTGGGAATAACTTTTATCTACAAATTTTGTGGAGAATTTTTTTTTAATAAATTCTTTAATAAATTGGCTCCTAAATGTATCAGTCTCACACTTTTAGGTTAGTGCCAGTACATAAGTGCCTTCCAATGTCAAGTGTGAAATCAAGACAAAGGGGCCGATTCACCAAGGGTCGAATATCGAGGGTTAATTAACCCTCGATATTCGACTGGGAATTAAAATCCTTCGACTTCGAATATCAAAGTCAAAGGATTTTAGCGCAAATAGTTTGATTGAACGATCGAAGGATTATTACTTAGAGCGAACGATAAAATCCTTCGAATCGAATGATAAAATCCTTTGAATCGAACGATTCTAATCCAACGATCGAAGGAATATCCTTAGGAAAGCTTATGGGGACCTTCCCCATAGGCTAACATTGAGTTCAGTAGCTTTTAGGTGGCGAACTAGGGGGTCGAAGTTTTTTCTTAAAGAGACAATACTCTCAGTACAGTCGAACGATTTTTAGTTCGAATCCTTCGATTCGAAGTCGTAGTCAGAATCGAAGGTCGAAGTAGCCCATTCGATGGTCGAAGTAGGCCAAAAAACACTTCGAAATTCGAAGTTTTTTTACTTTGAATCCTTCACTCGAAGCTAGTGAATCGGCTCCAAAGTGTCAGAGTAGAGTGATTGGCCTCCTAGTGCTGTATTGAAATGATGATCATTGTAAACAAAAATGCTTCTCATTGATTATTCACCTTCCCGTTTCCAAGCCTACAGTTCTGTGCAACACAATACATGAAAGCCCGAGGCAATGATGTAACAATCTGTAGCACTGTCAAAACATGTTTCAAAAGTAAGCAGCAGAAAAGTGGTGTTTTAAGTCATCGCAACAGCAAAGTGCAAAACACAATACAATGATGTGCAGCTCTTACGCTTCCTTTATAACATAGCATGGAAATCAAGGTTCCTTCAAACAGAAAGGCGTTGAAAGGGTGAGATTTAATCATGACTTAGGATAAAATGATGCTCACTTTATCTCTTTATCACTTTATTAACACAAAGAGGGATATTTATCTTTGGTTCACACTTGAAAAAGAAGCAAACGTTATTTTTATTTTAGACTAATATATATATATATATATATATATTACTTTATTTCACTACTTTCTTCCTGAATAGCAATTTTCAAGCAATAAAATGCATAATTTATTTACAAAATGATAAAAATGTAGAATACAGGTTTCCTGACTTTCAACTGACACGCACCATAATGTTCTACTTTGCACCTTATGTGAGATGATTGATGTGATGTCCAGAATGTAATGTTCATAAGGAACCTATGTTACTAAAACAGCTCTATAGCCACAAGCCAAAATATAGCATCTAAACATCAGAGTGAAGAGTCTGAATGTCAGTAATAAATACCCAATGTGTATAAGGAACGGATCCGCACACACACTGATTAATGCAGTCGGGGAATATCCCCTTTTATTCAGCCACCAAACATGGCTTGGTGGCTGAATAAAAGGGGATATTCACATTGGTTGCTAAGGGACCCGGCCGGGTCAACGGAAGGAACGCACCACCAACTGCAGGATTGGTGAACTACAGGTGTGCGGTAGGAGAATTACATAGTAATAAATACCCAACGCACCAAATAAAGACTTTATTCAGGATTTTCTACTCGGCATCTAAACATATGAATTATGAATTATACCAAACACACCAAATACATTTTTGACCAGGTTTTTGGATGAGCTACACTGTATCCACTCTTCTCTCTGTAGGGAAACCTTCAACATTTAGGGGCAGATTTATCAAGGGTTGAAGTGAATTCGAGGGAATTTTCGAAGTAAAAAAACTCAAAATTCAAAGTCATTTTTTGGATACTTCGACCATCAAATAGGATACTAAGACTTCGAATTTACTTTGAATTTGATTCAGAGTAAAAATCGTTCGAATATTCGACCATTTGATAATCTAAGTACTGTCTCTTCACCAAATTAAGACACTGAAGACACAGAACACTCTATGACAGTGGTTGTCCAACTGTTTAAATTCATGCCAGCCCCACAGTTTGGGAACCTCTACTTTAAGGTAATGTATGGGAAATAGTGATGGGCGCATTTGGGGCATTTCGCTTTGCTGGAAAATTCCCGAATTTCCCGTGAAATTTGCGAAATGGCGGAATATTCACAAAACGGCGCTGGCGTCCTTTTCTTTTTTGACGCCAGAATTTACCAAAAAAAAACGCATGCGGGAATTCGCTGCGAATTCGCATCTGGCGGATAAATTCGCCCATCATTAATGGGGAATCACTACTCAGCATTATGAATGGCATTCATAATAGTGAAACCGACACTACTCTTTACAAACATTGTCTAGAAAATGAACATACTATGCCAATTGATTCCTTTATACCAGTGCCAGAATGGAGTGCTTCTATAAGTATTCAGCACCTGGAGTCAGGTGCATCCATTTGTATTGCCCTAAACTGCCAAGGGACAAAATCAATAACTTGAGAAACAGAACCCTCTCTGTATAGGCCCAACACATTGCCACCACTTTATGAACAAAACAAGTTGTCCCCTACATTCCAGTTACATGTAATTGATGCAACAGAAATCTACAATCATAATTAAATAATTTTTAGAAAATAAACATTATTCATCTATTGCTTCCCTAAAAAATGTAACAAGTAGCAACAAAGTTTTAATTTTTTGTGTGGTGTAACAATGTGACACCCCCCCACACACACATGGTTCATTTTAGCTGCAATATCATGGGATTACATAGAAAAAATACAGTGAATCTTTTGTGCCTTTATTCAGGCTTGACCTTAAAGTTTATGAACCAAGGAGGATATTTTATAACAGCTAAAAGCAGTATCGATTGGATCAGGCAGGATTTGAGTTTGCAAACAAGAAATGCACCAATTGCTTTACATTCTTTGTTCTTTATGCAGCTGCCATACAAATTCGGTATTCTGATCCCCCCTTTCGTGGGAATGGCAGTTTAAGGCTAAGAGTTGAATTCAAAAAGATCGATTCAAAAAAATAAGGAAAAGTTAAGGACTTATAATTTATTTGCTCATTTTGTTCAATTGAAACTCTTTACTGGAATAAAAGCAATTAAAATATATTTCTTAATCTCGTGTGTTTGGGGTGGAAGTAAAAATGTGATTGAGTGGGTATCAGGCATCATAGTAAAATATAAAATAAGGTATAAGATGAAGAACTTTCCAATATGGTAGGTAAAAACTAATGTGGACATATAAAAGAGTTATATCACAGCTGACACTGAGTAAGTCACACGTTTATTAAGCTCCGCTCTTGGCTCAGACAATTACTACTGAGCTTTTAGATGATCTAGATGCGGAAATAATCTGTAAGCATCTCTAAAGGGGTCGATTTTACTTCCAGAAGATCTTTTCAGTGGATTTAAGGGCTGGGACACACTGGGCGATTTGGGGAGATGTAGTCGCCTGGAGACTAATCGCCGCGACTTTCCACGACCAATCTTCCCCGAATGCCTCCCCTCGCTCTGCGTCTGGCTAAAATGAAAAATCGCCTGCGCTAATCACACGCGGCGATTCGTTTTCCGAAGTCGCCCGAAGTTTCCTCGTGAGGCAACTTCGGGCGACTTCGGAAAACGAATCGCCGTGTGTGATTAGCGCCGGCGACTTTTCATTTTATCCAGGCGCAGAGTGAGGGGAGGCATTCAGGGAGAAAAGTCGCTGCGATTAGTCGCCAGGCGACTAAATCTCCCCAAATCGCCCAGTGTGTCCCAGCCCTTAAGGGCAATCTTTGAGAAGTTTTTAAGGAGTTATCTCTAAGAAGCTGTTAATCTGGAATGATATAGAAAATGCTAAGGAAGGGTTGGGTGTTATCTTGTAGTTAGGAAGGAGGGTTTTCCCCATAATGAGATATAAGCAATTAGGGGTCTATTTATCATGCTGTGTAACATCACCGGTAAAGTTTTACTCAACTCTTTACACAGCATGATAAATCTTCTATATCAGTCCAGATTAACAGCTTCTTAGAGATAATTCCTTAGAAACTTCTCAAAGATTGCCCTTTATGTTCACTGAAAAGATCTTCTGGAAGTAAATAGGCAACGAGCTCATTGTTATAATCCACTTCACTCTGGCGAATGGACATTACTCTGCAAATTCACTAAGATGCGGATTTTACTGAACGTTACCTCTTTCACCAGACTTTGCTTCATCAGCTCAGACCAGACAAAGTGCACTGGAGTGCATAGATCTTCCTCATTCTTCTGTTACTTACATCATATTCTTTAGTGGAACAAGTTTCTAAGTCCCAAAAAAACACTGGCGTCTGTTCCTTTTTTCAGAGCGATAGCCTGCAAACGTCCTTAAAATTTTTTTGGGTAACCGGGTTCCCCCCTACATTTCCTAACATATGGAAAATAAACTATACACTGGGCTCATGTGTAGGGCAATATAACAACTCTATTTTCTTTATTAAGGTTCCCTGGACTTATGTAATATAATGCATTTGCTGCAACATATATGTCCATTCAACTTTATAATTTCCCGACGTATGCATATTAGCATGAGCAAAGACCTCTAACAAAGTTGCGCTAAGTATAATTGAACAATAGCGCATCTTCGCTTTGATTGCCGAAGTAACGCTAGCGAAAATTCGTCAGTGGTTGGCTATTAAATTAGCGTTGTCTGAGCAAATTTTCGCCTGGTGAAGTGTAGTGATGGGTGTGAGGTCGTCACTGGCGAATTTTTATAGGTTAGTAAATTTACCCCTTAGGGGCAGATTTAGCAAGGGTCGAATTTAGATTTTGAAGATTTTGAATGCTAATTCCAACTGATATTGAAACTAAGGTTTTTTTTTGGCTCAATAGGTCAGTTTTCGATCGAATAGGTCGGTTTCGATCAAATTCAAATCGTACGATTCGAAGTTTTTTCCAAAAAAAAAGTCCACCAATTGACTCCAAATTGGTTCTAGGAGGTCCCCATAGGCTAAAACAGCAATTCGGCAGGTTTTAGATGGCGAATGGTGGAAGTCGAATTTTTAAAGAAACAGTACATGATAAATTTCAAAATTCGAATTTTCAAATTTTTTTCAAATTCAAACTATTCCCTAGTCGAAGTACACAAAAATTAGCTCAAAATTCAAATTTTTTTAATTCAAATTTTCACTTCAACCTTTGATAAATCTGCCCCTAAGTATAAAGAACTAGGCAAGCAGAAAAATTATTCCAACTTTTTAAAAAATAAAATTAATTAACATAAGTAAATCAGATTTTTTAAACCCTACCGAGCTGCTGCACTAAAATGGGCACAATGTGGTGCGCGTAATGACAACTCGTTATAGCAAATTGGATGCTTATGGCATTTTTATATTATGGGCCAGAAGCCATGAAATTCCCACAATACAAAGCTAGCCACGACTTGCATCTGGTACATGTAAGCATCCATATGCAATAGGCTACAGAGATGTTGTTTCAATAAAGTAATTTTTTGTTTTTAACTTGTTGTTTCTGGTGACCTACATGGCTTGTGACCTATATGGCTTCTTCTCCATGTATGTGTAGCCCTATGCTGAGGGTCTGGGGCTGGTGCACCTGAACCATGTTTTTTTTAAATTTAGGCAAGTTTTTATTGAGAATAAATCTTTGGATCTGGTCCATGTTTTACATTTGGTGGGTTATTGCTGCAGTTTTTTTTCTCCTACATCTAGGGGCAGATTTATCAATGGTTGAATTTCGAAGTGTCAAAAACTTTGAAATTCGACCATCGAATGGCATTACTTTGATATTCGAAGTCGAAGGTGTTTTTTATCGAATTTGGCCATATTCGGTCGAAGTAAAATCATTTGATCATATGATGAAATCCTTCGAATCGAACGATTCGAACGATTTGAGCGATAGCTCGAACGATTTTACTTCAACTTCTAAAAACGTAGCCAAATGTTGACTATAGGTTCTAGGAGGTCCCCATAGGCTAACATAGCAATTCAGCAGGTTTAAGGTGGCGAAGTGTCTAAGTCAAACTTTTTTAAAGAGACAGTACTTCGATTTTTTTTTACTTTGAATAAAAGTCGAAGTCGAATTTAGGCCTATTCGATGGTCGAAGTACCCAAAAATTTGTTTCATATTCGAAGTTTTTAAATTCGAAAATTCACTTCGACCCTTAGTAAATGTGCCCCATACTGTGCTATAAGTATGATTGTGCTTTGTAAGGAAACACATGCAGTTGTGTTAGTTTTGATGCATTGTGTGCGATTGTGAAGGACACAACTCTGGGCTGCAGTAATAGTTGAATTAAGGTTAAACTGGGAAAAATGGTGAATTGCATCCAAAAACTGCACATTGCTCCTTGTAAGTAAATGCACTTGTTATAGAAATAGTGTGTGGGCAGCTCAACACTCTTTCAGCAAAACACAAGTGTCCATAGCCTTACTGCATGCATGTTGTCAGTGCACCCACATTTCTCATTTTTATGTTGGCTGTTACTTGTTTATATACTTGCATCTCTCCTGCCCACTCTTCAGATATCAGAGAGGATCAGGTGTGGTTATAAGAGTATAATGGCACACCGGGTTGCTTTGGGTTGGGAGACATCAGGTTAGAGTTGGGTGCAGGCTGACTTTTTGTCATCCCGCGCATCACTACTGGGAAGGTCATTTTGGGGAACAGGGAGCTCTAGATCAAGAATCATAGGGCATATTATTGAAATCAGACAATTCTTAACATGAGCAGTACTTGCACTTCAACATACATTTTACAAATAGAGCATTTGCTAAAGATGATCATACAGATATTTCTCTGAAATTAACTTTGCTTGCCATACCCGACATTCCATCACTGAACAAACCTTCCATTAGAAATCTATGATAGAAGATATGATAGCACTTTGATTCTGTTTCCAAGCATTTGATCTTATTCTCATTTCTTTGATGTCATTGGAGAGATGTACTTCAGAGAAGTACAGAACGTTTATAAAAAGGAGACAGGATTTTGTGAAACTGGCACGAATCACATCTCATTGCTTAGCCTTCATATAATTCTTCCCTTTATTGTAACATTCCTGTTTCCCCGCTTCTGACAAACCTTTATTACTTTATATAATATTTATATTAACATGCGGACACAACAAATATGACTACTGAGCATCTATCCTGTGAGCAAAGATAAGCTCTTCAAGCATAATCCTGTGTGGGGATTTATAATATTTAGCACCTGCTGCAGTTGGTGTGATAACCTCTTTGGTGGCCTATATAAAACATAAATAAAATGAGCCATTTGGTGAAAAAATAAATGGACTGTAAAAGCCTTTATAACACATAATGACACATTACTGAACAGTACATCTGGCTAATGTTAACTGCTCATACCATTCAAACACATTCTTTGACTGTTTGGTCCCTATAGGATTCCCTGGAATGTGCCCCTATGCAACTGTGTCTATATGACATGGTTAAGTGGCAGATTTATCAAGAGTTGAAGTGAAAATTCGAGTTTATGTTAGTGAAATTCAACATCGGAATAGTTTAAATTTGATTTGAGTTTTTTTTAAAAAATTTAAATTTTGAAATTTATCATGCAACTGTCCCTTTAATAATTCGAATTCGACTATTCTCCACCTTAAACCTGCCAAATTGCTGTTTTAGCCTATGAAGGACGTCCTGGGACCAATTTGGAGTTGTTGGCAGCCTTCCTGAAAATCTAGTTTTTTTCGGAGGAAAATTTGAATTGAATTCGACTCAAGTTTGTGGGTCGATCCCATTCAACCAAGTTTGAAAAATTAAAATTTTTTAGTTTTTTTGATAAAAAATTTGATTCTAAAATTTTGATTAGTCATTTTTTATTTGAATTTCAAGTTCATGGGAGTTTATGGAAATTTTTACAAAGTCCCATGAATTCTAAATTCAATCCTTGATAAATCTGGCCCTACAGGTAGAAGTGAAAATTCAAATAAAAAAAAAAATTGAATTTCAAGCTAATTTGTGAGTACTTCCACTAGGGAATAGTCCAAATTCAATTCAAATTTGAAAAAAATTAGAATTTTGTAATTTATCATGCACTGTCTCTTTAACAATTAGACTTCGACCATTCGCCATCTAAAACCTGCTGAATTGCTGTTTTAGCCTATGGGGGACCTCCTAGAACCTATTTGGAATCAATTGGTATACTTTTTGGGGAAAAATTTTGATTCATACGATTCGACTTTGAACGAAAATGAACCTATTCGATCGAAAACTGACCTATTTGGGCAAAAAAAAACATTGATTTCATTTCGGTTGGTCTTTTTGAATTCAAATTTCGGATTCGAAATTCGCCCCTTGATAAATCTGCCCCCTAGTGTCATGAGCTATGTGTTATTATTTTTAAGGCTTTTAATTTCCAAATTTCAAGGATATATGACAGTATATGTGAACCAGAGTTTTTATTACAAGACATTCCTATGCACCGGTTAGCGCAAACCAGGGGCTCCAAGACACAGGAGAGCAGCAGACTTGCTACAACCCAACTGAAGAGAGGAGCTGAAGGTTTAACCATACTTGCAGATGTAACATACATGCATAAAGATATATACCATTATAAATGTTTATATTGCTTGGCACTGAAAACCTAATATAAATAGCAAAATGAACAGGCCCGGATTTGTGGCAAGGCCACATAGGCCCGGGCCTAGGGCGGCAAAAAATAGGGGCAGCATGCCGCCCAGCCGCATTATGGGGACGTGTGCTGAAAATGAAAAGACTACAGGGAACTAAAGTTTATCCATTTGGGGCAATGCAGCCCCGGGAAAAATAAATACAAACTGTTTCTGCAAAGGTGGTGAAATGTTTTTAGTATGACACAGACCATGTACATGACAGAAAACCTGAAAAGTCATGGCCAGGAAGAGCTTGCAGCAGGAAAATGCACTGATTTAATTTTTTTTCTTAATTTTTGAATTTTAAAGAAAGGTTTACAGAAGCTTCACAGAACTATCGGCATGAAGAGCAATAAGCAGGATGACTGATAAATCAAGAAAAACAAAACTTACAATCATGAAGTGTGATTGTCTCAAACTTAGGGACAGTTTTACCAAGGTTCGAATGGTAAATTCAAATTCGAATTTTCAATTTTTTTTTTCGGACAGAACTTACAAATTCGAATTTTGAGATTTATCACATCTCTACCCTGGAAACAGTTCTAATTCGACTATTCTCCACCTAGTTTGAGTTCATATAGAAGTCAACGGCAGAGGTGCCTAGAACTATTTGAAGATTTTAATAGTAGTGATGAGCCAATCTTGTGGCCAAGTTTCTCTTAGAAAATGATGCCCCATAGACTCCAATGGGGAAACAAATTTCACGCGTCAAGTAAAAAAAAATATTGAATTTTCAGGTCGGGACTATTCGATCGAATTTTAAATGTTCGAATTTTTCCATGAATAACATATCACAAGCACAAGTTTTGAGAACATGCTCTTTAGAAGCTACAATGGCTGTTGTTTGTAACACTAAGACAACTGACTTACTTTAAGAACTCAAATCACTCAACACATAGTTGCCTCATAATTTCACTACACCAAAGGAGGTTATAGAATGTGTTCTTGGCTGCAAAATGTGCTCCATCTTTCCCAAAACCTGCATGTCTCTGTAGATACTACCTAAATCTCATGTTTGACTTGCTAATTGTGAGCAGAGTTAAAAACATGGCAAAATATATCTACAGAGCACAAGGACACTGGAATGACTCATTGGCCTCTATTTACAGTTAGGCCCAAAAATCTTTGAACAGAGACAACTTTTACCTAATTTTGGTTCTGTACATTACCACAATGTTTTTAAATGAAACAAGTCAAAAGTAGTTGAACTGCAGACTTCCAGCTTTAATTTAGTGAGTTGAACAAAAATATTGAATAAAAATGTGAGGAACTAAAGTATATTGAAACAATCCATCCTTAAACTGCAAAAACAGAAAAAACCCATCCAAGAAATTGCTACAATATTAGGAGTGGCAAAGTCTACAGTTTTGTACAATCCATGAGTTCAAGACTTCAGGCTGTCATTGGCAGCAAAGGGTTTTCAACCCAGTATTAGAAATGAACATATTACTTTCAGTTTTTTAATTTGTCTTATCACTTTTGAGCCCCTGAAATGAAGTGATTGTGTTAAAAAAAAGCCTATAGTTCCTCACATTTTATGCAATCTTTTTGTTCAATCCACTGAATTAAAGCATCTGAGTTGTTTAATTTAAAATTCATTGTGGTAATGTACAGAACCAAAATAGAAAAAAGTTGTCTCTGTCCAAAGAGTTATGGGCCTAACTGTATTTATGAATGTAATAGCTACACATGGTCAGCCACAGACACACAACTTTGCAGCTGGTGGGCAGCAGGTATGACATTTAAAGTCATACCTCCTATTCTCATTCCATTCTCCTATTCTCTAAAACTTTCTCCTTTGTTCTCCATTTAGCAATCATCTTCCAGCTCTGTTTTTCTTTACATTCCTCTGGTGCTTTAAAAGTTGGCTCAGCAGACTTTGCTTTAAACACATTCAGTGCATAGACTTGCTAAATGAAAAACTCTGATACAAAAATTTGCCAAAAGCAGTTGACGTCCTATAAAAGTCTAAGGGAGCTGTACTGATCCTATTTGGGCCTTTTTTTTCATCCATTCAGACTTTTAGAGGTTTTTTAAAAAAAAATTTCACTAGTAACTGTCTGAAAAACTATATTTTTTAGCATTTTTTTTTACTTTTTTTGTATTTTTTAGAGCATTATAGAGTTTTTTTTTCATTTGTGCTTTTTATATTCAGATCTTTTAATAAATGAAATAGCATTGATACTTTGAGAGAAGACTAGTTTATCCATGGTTTCTAAAACCTTTAAAACCTCTAAAATAAGAATGCTGACTCCACAACTTACTTTTGCTGTGAAGCATCTGGATAGGGAGAGGGAGGGAAGGTCTCTCCAGTATATCCAGTTGATGCACAGCTGAATCAAATGTTAAGCAGAGAAGGTTCAGGACAGAAAAAAGCAGAACAAGGTGATGAAATCAAGCCACAGAATCCAATTAACTGAATGAAAACTTTCATACCAACTAAAGCTAATAGTAAGTAGTAAAACTAATGTTGTTCTGCAAGAAAACTAACAAACTGTCCCGTACATCACTTTCTTAATTTTTCATCAGTTATATATTCACAGAATAAGAAATCATTCTCCATTTATTCCTCTGGATTCCCTCTACAAATAGGTTATATATTGACTTTAGACTTTCACTGCATTAACCCGGTTTGAAATCTTATTCACTTTCCCTTGCATCTAGGGTGTTCATTACTCTGTCACATCTTCTAGAAATGACAAATCATGTTCCTACGCAGCGTTTCATAATTGGGCGGTGTCTTCACATCAGGACATTGTGACTACTTTGATACATGACAGAAAGGGAAAGAAACCTATCGACAACATCTTTCCCATCAAAAGATTGACCAACTCCCTTAACATCTGGAATAGCATGATATTTCTGTGCCTCTTCTAACCACATTCAAGGTTGATTAATTAAGATTTACGTTCTTCAATAAACCTTTGTAATTGAAAATACTTTGTTTGTTATTTTTTTATTACTGGTTTTTGCTTTGAAAAACTGAAACTCCGGTGGAAAACATTTTTGGCAATGTCGTAGAGCATAAAGGGTCAGATTCAATCCAATGAGAAAAAGGTTGTTTTCATGTGAAAACTCATGGACGGTATTTGAGATGCAATTCAATTCAGAAAAATTAATTTCACAGTTTATGGTGTGAAAACTCTATTAAGGTCTATGGTAAAAAGCTGGAACTGAATTAGGAGAAAAGTTCTTGTCCATGAGTTTCACGTGATGAACCATGAGAAAACTTTTTCTCACAGAACTGAATCTGACTCAATGATGGAATTGTAGTAGGTCTAGCTAGAATAGTGTTAGACTGCCGACACTGGTAATTTTATAGCCCCTGGTAAATTATACCAGGGGCTATAAAATTAAATTATACCAGGGGCTATAAAATTAAATTATAGCAGGGGCTATACAATTACCAGTGTCGGCAGTCTAACACTATGAAAGTTAGGATCAATGTAGGAAGCATTTTATGGTGTACAAAATGTCAATTCTGCACTGATTGAAGGTCTTTAAATACAATTCCCAGTTGGCTGATGACACATTACACTATCTCACTCCATGATGGCTTGTTCCTTGGTCTATCTAGTGTAGTGTGATTGCAAAAGAATTTTATTGTCCAAATTACTCAAGAAGAAGGCAAGCACACTGGCAATAACACAGTTCAATCAGAAATGACTACACTGTACAAAAAACTGAGCAATGGATAAGCAACGTTAGGAATCAGCATTTTAAATTTATATTGATAAGGTGGATTATAATTCTCCATCAAATAAATATACAAAAATATCTTTGGTTTTTAGAGTATGTTTTGTGCAAGATTTCCCATCTACATCCTTAAAAACATTAAAAAAAAATCATAATCTAAGATGCACAATGTGCAAATATCTGTCTTCTAGTTAGAAGTCAGTTAAGCCACAGCTATAATATCATTGATATAGAACTAAAATGCAGAACCATGACCCATGACAAGTACCAGAGGTTTGGCTGCTTTATTGTGTGGACGGGGCTTACCCTGAAAATACAGCAGTTTGGTCGTCACTCGTAGGGACTAAAATGTTAAGCTACAACTGGAGTCGGCTCTATTGGTACAAGAGATATGCCATTTACTGCCATGGGAAATAGGTTGTCGTGTTGCTGACACCATTAAAGATTACAATGTTCTATTTTTTAATTCTGTATACAATATGTCTGTCTAAACAAGTGAAAATATACAGTTAGGGGCCGATTCATCAAGGGTCGAATATCGAGGGTTAATTAACCCTCGATATTCGACTAGGAACTAAAATCCTTCGACTTCGAATATCGAAGTCGAAGGATTTAGTGCAAATGCTACGATCGAATGATCGAAGGATTATTCCTTCGATCGAACGATTAAATCCTTCGAATCGAACGATTCGAAGGATTTTAATCAAACGATCGAAGGAATATCCTTCAATCAAAAAAACTTAGGCAAGCCTATGGGGACCTTCCCCATAGGCTAACATTGACTTCGGTAGCTTTTAGCTGCCGAAGTAGGGGGTCGAAGTTTTTTTTAAAGAGGCAGTACTTCTTTTTGTTTAAAATATTTTATTTGATTTTCATATTAGAGGCAGTACTTCGACTATCGAATGGTCGAATAGTCGAACGATTTTTAGTTCGAATCCTTCGAAGTCGAAGTAGCCCATTCGATGGTCGAAGTAGCCCAAAAAACACTTCGAAATTCGAAGTTTTTTTACTTCAAATCCTTCACTCGAGCTTGATGAATCGGCCCCTTATAGTCCACATGAACATTTTAGTGCAAAAGAGAAAGTTGCCATAGTGTCATGTTGCAAAGGGACTACATGGTAATTTCAATGCCAGTGGAATCCATTTGTGTTACCAAAAAACATAAATAAATGCGCTGCATGTGATCCACATACAGTATCTGTTTGATTACAACTTTGTACAAAATGCAATACACACAATACTGTATAGCAAATGAGACCTGGGTAATTTGCAGTTTTTTGTGAAACAGAGCTGAGCCCCTATGTATATGAAATTAATTCTGCATTGACTGACTGTGACTCTTAATTATAAGGGAAATACACCACAGAGATATCCAATTAGAGAAAGGGGATGCCACAAAGCTAGCTGCTCCAAGGGCTACTGACCCACTGAGTCTGAAATTCACAAATAAAAGGCATCACAGTTTGCAGTCCATGGGGAACAGCATCTCAATGGGAAATATGATTGGTAGGACTCACAAAAGGAATCTTGCCCTCTAAACATGCAGTCAACTTCTATTAGTTGTGAGCCTAGCATATCACGCAGAAATTCAATTGAAGGTTCTTTTAGTCTGCAAACTGTGTTTCTATTATCATTTTTATAATATTTTTGGTGGACCTGGTTGGAAATATATTTTCAGAAATTTAACACAGCTTGCAACCTAAATTCTGTGTTTTCTTGTGTTTTTAATATTTCTTTATTGAAAGTTATTTTATAATATGTTGGCCTCTAACAAATGTCCTGCTTAAACCAATTATTACTCTTAAGGGCAGATTTGTCAAGGGTCGAATTAAAAATTAAAATTTTAAAATTAAAATTTTGAGTTTATTTTAGTGTAATTCGACTAGGGAATAGTCCTAATTCAATTAGAGTTTAAAAAAAACTGCAGATCGAAACATGTAGACAATAATATGAACTAATAAAGCTCTATTTTATTATCATGTCCTAATACACCATGAGTGCTTTCTCTAATGGCGATATGAGATAAATTGTGAGCACCCGGCTTATGACGAAAGGTGAAGAGAGTGCAGATAAAAGGACTTGTGTGTGTGTGTGTGTGTGTGTGTATATATATACATATATATATATATATATATATATATATATATGTGTGTGTGTGTATAAAGAGGAAAGTTCGTCAATTTGTTTGGATCTCCTTTATGTGTTGGGACATGACTGAATGCAATAAAACTTTTCAGCAACCACCCTTTCATCCTTAAGGACATCAACATGTAATTGGACCCTGGAGTTCAATGGCCTTGCATACAGTATCTTGTAGCCAGATTTCATGTGTTATTTCATGTTTAATTGTTCATTTAGACACAGAATGCAAAAAATAACCATCCTCTCATCTATGGGAAGGTCAATGACTACTTTTGGTTCACAAAACTTGTGTACCCCTGCCAACAACAGGCCCCCATTCTAAAAAAACCTTGACGCCCGCAAATTTTCACTGCTAATTCGGGAATTTATTCGCTGGCGGCGAAACACGGAAATTTCATGGTGAATTCGCGTCTGGCCAATAAATTTGCCCATCACTACTGATGAGCTTTAGTCTATCCAATCTCAAAAACAACCACCTTTTACCCCAAAATCACACTCCAGCCCATATGACCAATAAGATTGTACCATTTCATAGTATCTTAAAACTAGCCATCAGTGCACTGTTGCAAATTAGAATTTATACAAATTGGGGTTTACCAGTGTTCTGAGCTTGGTTATGCCTGCAGTCCTGATTGATTTAACATTTAATTCTGGGTATGGGACATCCTATCTGACTATTGACATTGTAGCATTCAGTTGAATCTTGCTTTTTTAAAGATGTAACTTCAAGTTTCAAAGGCAACATTGGGTATATCACTTAGTTCTAAATAATTTTATTTGACTGTGTGCCCCTAAGATGTGCCATTATAACTTGTTGGGGGTCACTGACCCAAATACTGTAATGAAATGGGTTCCTGCTATCTTTCATTACCCCTAACAAAACTTAATAGCACAGTCTATTTTAGTTCTTTGTACTTACTTAACAGAAACATTAAAAGATGAATGTGTACTTTTTTTGGGATCAGACGGAATCCCAAATCTTGAACTTGAATCCTTAACTGAACCCAAGCTCTAATTTGCATATGTAAATTAGCGCTCAGAACACAGGTTTTTTTTTGTGATTTTCCTAAATTTGTGACCAAAAGTCATGGGATATTTAGGGTTCAGAGTTGGTTCAACATGATTCCTGCTAAAAAAAGTTCAGATTCGTCCGAATGCTTATCAAACTGATAATTGTTTTATTAGACCTAAGAGGCCAGCTGCAAGTGGTTATTCATCTGCAATGTAGTTTACCCACAATTCCCACCAAAAGTTCCAATATATTTCCACCCAGTCAGACAATTAAAGATTAGTACTTTTGAAAATGTGAAATAATTTATATAGAGAGGGGAGCATGGGTGTGGGACAGGTTTTAGACTCAATGCATTTGTTTTGTGAAATATTATTCCATTGGGCTGAATGAAATGTAAACCAATTGTAATCATGAAAACAAACCCGTTAGCAAAGTTAAAAACAAACAAACCAGCACAAAAATCTATTTTTAATTTGATTTTCTATTCTTATAAAAGGTTTATACTGTAAGGGGCAGATTTCTAAGCTCGAGTGAATAGTTCGAATGCAAAAATATTCGAATTTCAAAGTATTTTTTTGGGTACTTCGACCATCGAATTGGTCGAATTCGATCGAATTGAATGATTCGAAGTAAAAATTGTTCGACTATTCGACCATTCGATAATCGACGTACTGTCTCTTTAAAAAAAACTTCGACTTCATACTTCGCCACATTAAAGCTACAATTAAAGTACATTGTTAGCCTTTGGGGACCTTCCAGAGCACTTTTCTAAGTTTTTTTTGATCGAATAAAAATCATTCGGTCGATCGCTTAAAATCGTTCGAATCGATACGTTTTGCGCTAAAATCCTTCGAATTCGAAGGATTTTACTTCGAGGGTCGAAATTGAGGGTTTTTTAACCCTCAAAATTTGACCCTTGATAAATCTGCCCCTATGTCTTATAAAACATATAATAAAGTCTAAGCTAAGATTGCATTTCTGCGAATTATTCATGCCCGTGAGCTTGACTATCCTGTGTTATGACTGTTCTCATTGATTTATAATTAAATTGAAATAATGAGAAAGCAAATCTACATCAACACCTTAATTTGAATTCCTTCATGCAAATTATTGCAAAACAAGTTCTCTGTTTCACTGCACCTACACTAGAAAATCCAATCAAGCATGAAGTACACAGGTGAAAGGGACTTTGCATGTAAACTATGAGTTTGGGATTTTTTTTGGCTTCAAACCTATAGAAGCCAATCTTTAATCTAGCATTTATTTTATTATTAATTATTATTTATTATTAATTGTGTTCACACATATGCAAGCAGATCTTCTGTTGTTTATCAATACTGCGTTTCATGCACCTATAATATAAATATTAGTAAGTTTGCAAACAGGATGGTCATTATGTACCCAGATAAAGGTACTGTATATGATGGGATCTAGGATAAAAATAATAATTTAACATTAATATTATATGATCAGTGGAACCATAATTCCTTGATATACAGATAGTTGAGTGAGGAGTCAAGGAAATGTTTTGCCCCGCTGAAGGTAGAAACAGACAAGGAATCCACAGTACTTAATCTGCAATCACCCTTTATTGGTGTTCATATTACTGCGGATTCCTCGTCTGTTTCTACCTTTACTTCTTGTGGACCCATAATTCCATCATTAAGGGGATCATTTTGAATTTGACTTTTTTTTTTTTAACATATCTCTGTTTATTGGTTTTCATAGTAAAGTATACATGTTTCAACATTGAATAAAGGAGGTAGAGTATCAGCATTGTATTACAAACAATATATTTTGACAGTTCACATGTCTGATCAGCTGAAACAATGTTGATAACATATTGTTGGGAATTTGACTTTTTATTGCAATTCATTCAAGTGTTTGGAGACGGAAAAAGTGAATTTGTATTTAAGTTTCCTCAGATGTGTGGCTTCCGATTACAGAGGCACACTAACGTAATCTTTATTGTTTAAATGTTGCTGCTCAATTATAAAGGTTATAAAGGTTGAGTTGTTCATACACTGGTAGCATAGATAATATTTGTCTATGGGTATACTGTAAATTTGATATGGACATTTAGGGCCCTATTTATTAAACCTTGAATTTTTCTGTTTTTTTTTAAACAAATTTTTAGAGGAAAAAAAACCTCAATTTTTTTCAGATTTATTATGCTCTGAAGTTGGTAAAAATCGAATAATACTTCACCTAAAACCTGTCTAAATCATGTACAAGTCAATAGCAGATGGTGCCTTTAACAATTGGAAGATGTTTTTTACCTGCAGGTTAGGGATGGGCGAATTTTTTCGCCTCGTTTTGCAGAAGAAATGACGCCCATAGACTTGTATGGCGGCGTGCGTCAAAGAAAAAAAAAAAGACGCGCGTCAAAACAATTTTGCCGCGCGACAAAAATTTTTGGCAAAACTGAACAGGTCAAATTCGTCCATCCCTACTGCAGGTTTCTCTATAGTTTAGGGCTGTTTGCTCAATAATCTGATAAATTAGAGTTTTTGGGTGACTATTTGATAAAGTCAAGTTTTTAGAGCAAAAATTCGAAAAAGTCACATGATTCGAATTTACGCTTGATTTTGTCACAACTTTTTGTCACACTGATTTTTACGAGAAGTTTTATTGTTAAATTAAGGGGATTCGGGTTTGGGAGTTTGGTGAATTTTTTTTATTTTTTAGTAAAAAGAAAAAGTTAAGTTTTATTAGACTTATTCTGGTATAGAAACTTCTAGTAGGCATTATCTACTTTGGAAATTATTGATTGAAGATTTCAGAATTTTTAGGAAGGAATCTAGCAAAGGAACATAGAAATACTATGGAGATAGTCCATACAGGTATGGTGAAAAGAGTATCAGTTAAAAAATTGAATGGAATCAGGGTGTATCATATGCAAAACCATCCGTTAAGAAAATTCCAACCAAATCTACTGACAAATGCAACAAACAATCCCAAACTCAGGCTATGTTAGAAATGTAATTTATGCAATTATCACAGAACAAATTGTCAAAAAATATCTGTGATGCTCATATTGTCATATTAAGTTGTAATAAAATAAACTAGCAATAGGACTAGCAGCCTTAATAGTAGTTCTGGGCATTAGCCCAGCAGTAGGTTTATGACTTAAATCAGGATTTAGCAGTTTTAACAGTAGCTCTGGGCATTAGCTCAGCAGTAGGATTAGGCATTCAGTTCTTGCACTCATCCTGAGTTATAACTGATTAGTGGGAATTGCTTGAAACCACCAGACTTGGCGATTTCTACATCATACTTGTCTGATACAATTGCTAATACTCAAGTAGCTGTATAGGATATTAGTTGCGCAGACACGGTGGTCAGATTTCCGGTAAAAAAAAAATGAAAACTGTATATTATATTAAACATGAAATGCAAATCTATTCAGGTATCTAAAATACTTCTGTGGGGTAATTTACATAAACTTTCCTTCAACTGCAAATTAGTTGTCAACACACTATACAGTTGTCTCTTGATATGAATTCACCACCCCCTTAAAACCCACTGGTCAAAGAGATTATGCTTTTAAGAACCACACCCTATAAACCAGGGATCCCCAACCTTTTGAACTCGTGAGCAACATTCAGAAGTAAAAAGAGTTGGGGAGCAACGATAGCATGAAAAATGTTCTTGGGGTGCCAAGCTACTGGTTGGGGATCACTGCTATAAACTATAAACATATATCAGTCTGAAGCCCATGACTTGTATATCAAAATACTGAGGTTGTAATTAGCATGATGGCATTATGATGATAATGTTGCATGATTCATGTGCCCTTTTTTTTACGTTTAAGGCAGTTAGTTATTAAAGTTGAGTTTTTTACAATAAATTCCAAATTTTTATTGTAAAAAAAAATTTCATTTTTCGAGATTTATTATACCCTTAGGGGCAAATTCACTAAGATCCAAAGTTGCGCCAGCGTCAGCTTCGCCGCACTTCGACAGGCATAGTTTCACCAGCGCTACGCTAATTCACTAAAATCCGAAGTTGCGCTTGGGGAGGTGAACGGTAGCGAATTTGCGCTAGAGTTAATTCGTCAAGCGAAGTTACGCTAGCGATGCCTAATTTGCATATGGCGCCAAGTTAAAGTTGAATGGACATAAATGTAGCAGCAAATACATTGCACTACACAAGCCTGGGAAAGCTTCATAAAATAAAATAGAGATGTTATTTTGCCCTATACATGAGCCCACTGTATAGTTTAGGTGCCATTTGTTAGGAAATGTAGGGGGGGAAGAGGGTACCTACAAAAAAAATCTTTTTCAGCCTATCACCCTTAAAAAAGGAAAAGACGCCAGCGTTTTTTGGGACTTAGAAAAAATGTCAACTTTTTTTGAAGCAATCCCTATCTACTCTATTGTACTTCGCCTGGTCTGAGGTGGCGAAGACAAGTCTGGCGCAAGAGGTAACGTTCAGTAAAATGTGCAAGTTAGTGAATTAGCGTAGTTACGTCCCATCGCCATAGCGCAACTTCGCCTGGCGTAAGGGTACGAAGTAGAGCTAGAGTAGGTCCACTTAGCTAGCGAATTTACGCCAGCGCCCGTTAGTAAATCAGCGAAGTAACGAAATGAGATCACGCTGGCGAATTTGCGTCTGAAGTCTGAATTAAAAAATCTGCCATCTCAGACCTGCCCAGGTTGTACATAAGTCAATGGAAGAGGTCCCTATACTATTTGGAAGTTTCTGTGGTCTGCGCTGGAATTTTGATGGAAATCCAACTATTTCGGGCTTTTTGGGCAAAAATCCAAACAATTTAGGCTTTTTGGGGAAAAGCCCGAAAAAATCAAGCAATTCAGGAAAAAAAATCAAAGAAAATCGTATGAGTCGGGTTTTCGCTTGATTTTATTGAGTTTATCGAGTTTTTAAAGTTGATTAAATCAAGCTTTTTTAATAATAAATAAGGTCAAGTCGTGGATTCTAGTTTGGTCCGACTTTTTTTGAATTGAATAATCAAAAAAATTTGGAATGTGTTTTTATTTTATAATATTACATTCTCTGACTGAGAATCTTTTTTTTCGGATTTTTGCAATTAAATGATAACAGAGGTGCATTTTCTCTGATAGTCTCTTTCAAGGTTACATTTTATGAGGCTAGCAATAGTCAGCAGAATATTGATTACTTACCCTTGGCTTGCAATGCTCTGTCTTTAATGACTGTCAGAGTCAATGCAAGGAGATAAACTACAGATAACAGTCAATCTGATGTTCTAAAGTCCTTCAAAGAAACAATTTTATGTGTTATTCCCAAATATTGCTGATTAATATTTTACTTACAAACACCTTTATTTATACAGTGTAATTATCACAAGAAAATTGTTATGCAAATATTTGCCTATTTTATGGGATTATAAATAACAATCTAATCATAGGAGGGGACATACCAATGCATAGAATAGGGGTAGTTCACCTTCCATTAAACTTTGGGAGGGAGCTTTATTAATCTTGGAATTCAAGTTTAGTTGAAATTCAGTATTAAAAACTGTGTTTGGCTTATTCTAGTTTTTTGGTGGGATCATGACTCTTTGTAAAAACTCAATTGCATTATGACTTTGAAAACCTCACTTGCGATAAAAATCACAGAGGCTGTGTTTTAGTTGCCACATTTTTTTATTTTGTTCAGTTTTCAAGATTTTTAATAAATCTATGAGATTTGAATTCGATATTCATACTTGCTACTTTTTCCTGAAATTTTCTTGAATTACTGCAAAAATTTAAAATTAGAATTTTAATAATTTGCAATTGGAATAATTGGTCAGTACTCACCCAAACCGTTTTTTGACAAACAGGTGCACGTGCAAAGTTGATTGGATGAAATGGAAAATAATTTTGTGCAGAGAGGTCACCCCCTAGGTCTTCTACAACAACAACAAATGGAAATTGAGAGTCCTCGTATAAGTCCTCATAGTCATCAGCATGAAGGGGACCAAAAGCGTATTCCATTTGTGTCCAAATTTAGCACAGTGAGCCAAGAGTTGGCTAAAATTATCAGAAAACACTGGGGTATACTGAGAGATAGAGTCCCTGGGGTAGAGGCTTTTCAAAACATGCCCCTCATGTCATATAAAAGAAACAATACGATTGGATCTGTATTAGTTAAGTCTGATTTAGGGGGAACCCCGAAGGAGGATCGAGTTTTGCGCCCTAGAAACAATGAGACTTTCCCCTGTCTATCGTGCAATTGCAGTTCTAATGTTATTAAAGGTGATGTAGTGTACCATCCTCGGAAGGGCACCCCGTTAAAAATAAACGGCTTTTACATATGTAATACAACATTTGCAATTTATGTGATAAAATGTCCATGTGGCCGTTCATATGTACGACAGACAACACAAGACATTAAAGACAGAATACGTGAACATAAATCTGCAATAAAAGGCAGGCGGTTTCGAGCCATTTTGCCGAGAAGGGCCATGGGGTTGAACAACTAAAATTCCAAGTAATAGACAGCATTCCGAAACTTCGTCACGGTGGAGAGTGCGTCAAAACGCTATTAAAATAGGAAGCATGGATACGCCACTTGGTAACTTTGGAACTCCATGGCCTCAATCGAGAATATGACTTGCATCCCATATACCGATAGATTTATATGGTTGTTTTTAATTTTTCTATGATCAGATATTTTTATAAAAATTGGTCATCTTTTATTGTTTTACAGATAATGTACAATGAAATTTGAAAGTGTGTCCGGATGGATATACTCATCATGAAACACGAAATTATGTTTGAATGAAGTTAATAGGAAATGAGTGGATAACTTTTGGACACATTAGAATGTATCTGACAATGTTGCCTTTATATTGTTAGTTTGTACTAATTGATTCTTGTTAGTCGCCCCTTGGATGGCGTTCTGTAAACAAGTATAAATCTGAGTAACCATGAGTAGTTCAGTAACTTGAAAAAAGGCCACGCTGGCCTGAAACGTCGTTTGTTCGAGATTTGAGCCAGGAATCCAATAAAAGCTTTTATTATTTAACAAAATTTGGATGGTGCTGTGATTTTGCTATTGATAATTTGCAATTGATCAGGCATTATTTATTTATCATTTATCATTGTTTATTAATTGTTTCTTCTTCAACATCTTTCCAGTTTTTAAATGGGGGTCACTGTCCCTGGCAACCAAAAAAAAAAACTATTGCTCTATAAATATATAATTATATAATAATAATTTGTTATTGTTATTGTTACCGATTGTCTACCTATTATCTGTTGCATTCAGATTCATCTCTCATTCAAACCACTGCCTGAATGCTAGGGTGCATTGTACCATATACTGTAGCTGCTGAAATTCCAAGCTGGAGATCTTCTGAACAACCAAATTATTACTAATACACAAGCACAAAAATAATATTAATTGTTTAAATTACGAAGGAAGAATTTTATTTTCAGTTCAATTTAAATGGGTCAGTTGAATTTAAATGAGTAAATGTAATGGAAAGAAGACAAAAGATGAAAGAGAGGTGGAACCTCTCTGAACCTTGCTTCAGGTTATATTATACAAAAGTACAAAGTATAACGACGATTAAAAATAATCAAACACCATATAAGAAGTGTCATTTGTTGAATAGTCAGTGCTAACCATGTCTTTCAACTCAGATGTGGGTGTTTTAAATATCTAACTTGTCTTTTTAGAGCAGAATGTATTGTCTTGATAAGTCAGTGCATGACACGTTTGATATTTAAAAATGATTTTATTGTCAAGACTGATATATGTCATATATATATATGATATATGAATAATACAATTAAATCAAATTCAGTCTCTTGTTATCTACACTAAAGGAACGAAATGCACTGAAATGCAGGTCACTTTTAGATCATATATAAAAAGTAGGAATGCACCAAATCTGAAATCCGGAATTAAGATAAATCCAAGACTTTTCAGCAGGTTTCGGATTTGGCTGAATCCAAGTGCCTAGACCAAAACAAATTCGAGCCCTGACTTTAGGTCACACAAGCTAGTTACAAAATGTTTGCCCTTCTCTGCAGTAATTTGCATAAGCAAATTAGGGGTTGATTCTGTTCAGAATTCAATCAAATGCTTTATCAAAGATTCAGGCTCATTGAAATCCATAAAAATGCATTGCATTCCTAATAAAAAGCCTTATATATGCCTGTATACCTTTTTTATTCCTTGCACTGGGAGGAGAGTGGGAAACATTTTCTCCAATAGACAAATCCTAATACAAATCCTAATCCATGTACAGCAAATAATTACAATACTAAGAACATGAAAAACAGGCACCAGAAGTTAAATTCAATTACTGTAACAACTCCTTACCCTGTGTAGCGGGGACGCCCGCCGCACCATAAGTGGGGACGCCTGCCATGCCGCGATGACTTCACTTAAACTCAGGCGCCGGATTTCTAGGGTTTGTGCGGCGCGACTTGGGGTGAATTAAAGGCGCGCTGGCGTGATGACGCCAGCGAGAGTTTTGAAAGGTTGAAAGCTCATTTCAAATAATGTTCCTTGCCCGTGATAGGTTTATCTTGTGGTGCTCTTGAGCTTTTGCTATCTGTCCTGTCTGATTTTTGATTCTGATTGATTCCTGTTGTGACCCCTGCCTGGCTTTGACGATTCTACATTCTGTATCCTGACCCTTGCCTGTTTACCAACTCCAATTCTGTTTTACCCTTTGATTGACTTCCTGATTTGACCCTTGCCTGCCTGACTACGTTATATCTCTGCCTGCCTCGACCCGGCCTGATTTGACTACTCCTTTGCCTGATGCCTTGTACTTTGACCTTCGTCCTAAAAGACTCTCGCTAACAGTCGTGCCCCTTTGCCTATCCAGAACCTATAGCCTTGCACCTCTCTCTTAAGTCCTGGTGGCATCCAAGTAGCTGAGGGCTCCTCCCGAGGCCAAAGGCAGTCACACTACAGGTGAAGCACGAGCTGAGACCAGGGTGCTCGGCATTTGTTCTGGTCTTGGGTGCCGACCGTGACAATTACATTTTGAGATGCAACAAAGCCTATCTTAACTGACCAATATAACAATATTATCAAAGAACTTTTATAAATAAGGAGCCTTCAGAGGTACAGTATTCACAACCTTGGACAATTCTCACAAATTCTAAACAGTTTGTTCCCTGTGATGTACTAAACCTTGATATTAGTTTTTTTAATGTGACAGTTTTAGGTTAAAAGAAAAAAAGAAAAAAAACAATAGTCTACTGGTTGGTTAAGTAGAGCCACTTTTTGTAGCAAAAAACTAGGGATGGACTGAATCCAGTATTCTGTTCGCGATTCGGACAGGATTCGGCATTTTTCAGCAGGATTCGGCCGAATCATTCGAGAAGGATTCGGGGGTTCGGCCGAATCCAAAATAGTGGATTTGGTGCATCCCTACAAAAATCAGCTTTACACTTGTTTTGGAATGATTTGCCTTATTGTCAAGCAGTCTCAGATTCTCCAGTAGATTGAGATCAAGGGGCAAATTTACTAAAGGGCGAAGTGACTAACACTGGCGAAAATTCACCAGCATGACGTCATTTCGGATCTTTGCCGATTTACTAACGGTCACTGGCTTAACTTCGCTAGTGAATGAGATAGAATCTAGCAGTACTTCGCTCCCTAACGACAGGGGAATTTCCTCTCTGGCGAATGGACGTAACTACGCAAATTCATTACGATGTGGATTTTACTAAACTAAACCTCTTGCGCCAGACTTGCCTTCGCAAACTCAGACCAGGCAAAGTGCAATAGAGTAGATAGGAGTTCCTACAAAAATAGTTGAAAATTATTCAAGTCCCAAAAAACGCTAGCATCTTTTAATTTTTTTCAGGGTGATAGGCTGCAAAAGAGCGTAAATTTTATTTGGGGTAACCGGCTTCCCCCCTACATTTCCTAACATATGGCACATAAACTATATAGTGGGCTCATGTGTAGGGCAATATAACAACTTTATATTCTTTTATTAAGCTTCCCTGGGCTTGTGAAGTGTAATGTATTTGCTGCAACATATACGTCCAAATTAGGCAACGCTAGCGCAACTTCGAATCGCTTGGTGCAGTATCGTTAGTGCAACTTCGCCAGCGTTCGTCGCCCTGGACGCAACTTCGGATTTTAGTGAATTAGTGTTGTCCTGGCGATGAACTGCAGATGAACTTTCTCTCAAGCTCCAGTATTTTTAGGAGAGAGAGACAGATTCCATTGCAGTATTTTCAATATATCATCCTTTCTTTACTTCAACAAGTCCCTGCTGATGAAAAGAAGCACCACACCATCATGCCTCCACCACTATAATTTACAGTATAGAAAACAAAACAAATGGGGCAAAAAAAGGTCACATTAAATAAATATGCCCAGTGAGTTCTCCTCTGCTAAACAGCAGTTAACCAAGAGGTTTAGTGAGCAAACCTTTTTTTGCTGCCCCAAAAGATTCCATGGATAATTTTATGGAGAGGCAAACCTGCTTGTACCAAAGCTTATTATTTGGAGGTCGAATTTTAGTGGTTTCAGAGGTTTTGGAAATGACAACTAAACTCTAATGATTGTCATTGATTATACTAAAAAATACAAATATAGAAAGTATGAACAAAAAAAGTGCTGAACGATGCGGTAAAAAATATGAATACCTTGAAAACCTCTAAAAATTCAGATTGGATAACAAATGATTCAATAGGATAAGGGCAGCTCCCATTGGCAACCTCAACAACTTTTACTTGGCCAAGTTTGGCATTAAAGGCTTTCGTGGGTTTTTCACTTAATAAATTCAGAATTTTTAGATCTTTTAAGAAATATAGGGAAACCTCAAATTTTTTGTGATTCGTGGAAAAAAATCGCAATTGGATTATTAGTAAACGGGCCCCTTAGTGTTATAAATAAATATGCAGTGCTATACTATTCTATACTGCCAAAACAAAAGTAAAATATTTTTTTTAATCAACCTGCATTTATCATGTGCATTTGCTACTGCATTCTTGTCTTTTCCTACCTTTTTTTGTCTGCAATGTTATGAAATCATCTTCTCTGGTTCAACTTAGTGCATGGTGGCTTCATTGTTCTGTATTTGGCCCTTCTGCTTTCCTCCTTGTGCATTGTGTGCTAGACACCTAATCTTTCATTTGGCTTTAAATATAATTAGCTAAACCTGAAATTCTAACCCAGACCTTCAACAGCCTTCTCAATAGTTTCTTCTGGATGAATCAATGCCAACATAAGGAAGGAAAAACTGAACTGATCACCTAACCCCCAAACCTAGCTCTAGCCCCATTTTCCTTTACAATATCTTCTAATTCATTAATATTATGACGCTGTTTTGAAGTTATCTTTGTCCCTTCCCTTTTCTACTCAAGGTTAATGCCACTGGTAAAAGACTCCATGCCATCATCATGTCTTGCTGAGATTATGGGGCAGATTTACTGACGGGCGAAGTGGCTGTCGGTAGCGAAAATTCTACAGAATCCAATCTGCAGGGACATTGCCAATTCACTATAAGGTGCAGATGACAATTCGCTAGCGAAAGAGACCGTCACTAGTGTTTGTTCGCACTCTATCAGCAGGCGACTTTTCGAAAATGCAGTTGAAAAAACGCTGGTGACTTTTCCTTTTTTAAAGCAGGATTGACTGCAAAAGTCCCAACTTCAACTTTTTTGGGTTAACATTTTCCCTCAGACATTTGAGGCTCATGTGTAGGGCATTATATGATCTCTTTTGTCTTTATTAAGATTCCTTGGACATTTGTAATAAAAAGTGGCCACTTCAAGTATTTGCACCAACATCTCTAATAAAGACGTCCATATAACTTTAAAGTACCCTCCCTATTCAAATTGACCTAAGCGTAAGATCACTAGAGACTTTTCGCTAGGCATAAAGCAGGGGTGTCCAAACTACGGCCCGCGGGCCAAATGCGGCCCGATATCCATTTTTAATTGGCCCGCAGCGTGCAAAACTCCCTCCCCCCTCTCAGCATCCATAAAAAAAAAAAGTTTCCTACCACGGCGTCATTGAGGGGCGGAACCTAGTGCTTCACTGAAGCTACAGAAGCTTGTCCTAAACTCCGCCCTCCCCTCCCCGTGACTGGAGTTTAGTGTAGTGCGGGGAGGGAGGGGGAGCCAGTAAACAAACTGAAAGCATGGCTCCAACTGCTGCCTAACCTGGCCTGGATTTCCTGCATGTTCTCATGAACTGTGAGTAAAACTGTTCGGTGCTTGGCTTGGGGGAGGGGTGGATTTAGTGAGGCTGCAGTCGGGCAAGGGAGTCAGTTACAGATCGAGTGTGTGAGTTACTGTGTGTGTGTCTATCTGTATGTGTGCCACTGTGTGTGTATATCTGTCTGTATGTGTTTCACTGTGTGTGTGTGTGTGTATGTCATTGTGTGTGTGTGTATGTCACTGTATGTGTGTGTGTGTGTGTGTCTGTGTGTGTGTTACTATATGTATGTGTTTCACTGTGTGTGTGTGTGTCACTGTATGTGTGTGTGTATCTGTCTGTATGTGTGTGTGTGTCTGTTACTATATGTATGTGTTTCACTGTGTGTGTGTCACTGTGTGTGTGTGTATCTGTATGTGTGTCACTGTGTGTGTGTGTGTGTGTGTGTATCTGTCTGTGTGTTTGTATGTGTGTGTTACTTATTTAAAATTTGTAAAATGAACATGGTAATCAGGGGGTGTGGCCATAAAATGGGCGTGTCCACAGTGAGTGGCCCGGCTGTTTGTATATTTTACCGCATATGGCCCTTGGTGAAAAAAGTTTGGACACCCCTGGCATAAAGCGTAAAGTCGCCAGCATTCAGCGCCTAGGACGCAACTAATTTCAGTGAATTTGCGTAGTGATAACAAATTTGTGACTGGCGAAGTGTGAGAAGTGGTCGCTGGTGACAATTCACCCTTTAGTAAATCTGCCCCTATGTCACTTAACATCCCAGACTCACCTTTCACTATCTAAGACCTAATCATGCAAAAATAGCTTCCAAACAAGGTGGTTCTACTGAAGGCAAGGATCTCTTGTTTACAAGTTCATATCATATGACCAAGGGTATATTTCTTAAGCATTCTGCATAAATATTGTTGTGAGGCAAGTAGAAAGACACAACCGACCCCATATAAACAGAGAAAATATAGTCAGTACATATTCATGGAACGTTTCATGTATGGCCTGAAGTTTTTATAGGGAAAAAAAGGTTTCATTTTCCTGCTATGCCTGAAGACTCTTCAGAGAACATTAATCAGAATAACTTGTAGGTTACACCCACATACAGAATTTATTTTTAATGTTATAACTATTTCCATGGCAACATTAGTTCTTGTAGGGAACTTATTGCGTATTGCGGGTTCAAGTATATGAGCCAAGTCTAAAATTGCTACCTTCGAATGTAGTTTAAAAGGCATATATATAGATATACTGTATAACTTCATCCACAAGAAGGCACTCACTGAGATACTATTTCATACAGAAACCATTCATTCAAACAGTGACAATATCATTGTGTTTTGAGATATATATATATATATATTTACAACTGCAAGTGCAGTGGGCAAAGTGCAATTTCACACACAAAATGGCATGCTATTTACCCATAAAGCAATGCTTTTTCCAATATGCCAGTATAATTGCAGCTAGTCAGAGAGTTGTTTTTGCACAAGACAGCTGTGAAACCCCCAGAATTGATTGGTGCACTCGGAGGTGCAGATCCTGCAGCTCAAAATATTGTGCCTCACTCTCTATATGGAGTTCACATAGAAAGGAGGTGCAAGGTTGTGATGTGAGCATCCCCTAAAATGCCCCATATCTTGTGAGTCCTTTAGATATGCAAACTGAAGAGCGAAAAGCACTTTGGAGCAGTGATGGGAGAATTTGTCCTACTTCGCAGAAAAATTTGAAAATTTCCCTCAAAATTCGGGAAGCGGCAATACATTCGCAAACCACATTGAAGTCGATGGGCATCAAAATTATTTCGAGTCAATTTCGACACCCGCGATAATTGTTATACGCGCACCTATTTTGGCCAAATGCATCTTCCACATAGTGGAAGAGGTACCTGTGAATTGAGCACCATGTGGGACAAGGTACAAAGAGCAAATTATAGGGCCGTATGCACCAATTTTTGTGATTTCTGTAACAAGAGAACCCCAAATAGCATGTAACTATATGTATAAAAGCGGATAGAGTAATTTTGAAATAAAGTGATTACTAATGTGTTTTTAATTTTTTTTTAAAGATAAGATTTATTTATTTTTGAATTTTTGTAAGAACTATAACAGTTACCCAAAACGATACAGCCAAGAAAAACTGAGGCATGATTTACACCCTGTCAGTATAAGGTACATAGTGGAAGAGGTACCAGTGAATTAGACAGTTATAACCAAAATGGAGTTGAAAAGGGCACACCAAAAATAGTAATAGTGAGGTGGGAGGCTGCCCATTAATGTATCCGGAGACAACTATAAATTGAGAAAAGAGGATTGCACAAAAATAACATAATGTTATATGCCCTATGTGTTTTGACCATGGTAGTCTTCATCAGGGAAAAAAAAGGTAAAAAACAGAGGCCTCTGTTTATTTTTAATTCTACAGGCATAGATCAAGTATATAACATTATTATGCATATATTTAATATAGGCTGGCTGGCGTCATAGTTGCAAGTCAGCATGGACCCCAATCCAGACTCCCTCTATGGGCATCAGACTTTATCAAATTTATTTTTGCTGCCTTTCACTTCATAGGTAAGCTTGATTAGAGCTTAGTTTTTATTTATTAATTGAATCCAGAAGTCCCTATTGGGGAACCACAGGCCCATCCAGTGTATTAGTATACACTTCTTAGCAAAATATACTGTAGAAGTACTCGGTACCTCAGTCTTGTAGAAATAGTGGAGATGATGATATCCAGGACATACAGGGGATAGGCTATGTGGAAAGTCCAAATTATTAGCTAGAGCATTTATAATTTTTTATAATGTTTGTGGCTTCATCCCATTCCTCTTGGGAGAGGGTTGGAATGAAGGATTGCCAGCCTGTTTGGGCTGAAGAGAAGAATTTTTAGAATCTTGTTTAGTAAAGTATAGTTTTGGCAGTCAGATGATCCTCTGCACAGTGGGTGTCGTTGAGATTAGTAGTGGGCATGGTTCCGAATTGAGCTCAAAAAGTTTGGAAGTTTGGGATGGAGTTTAGTTGGGTTTTCGCTTGCAGGGCTGTATGTGAAATGAAATTGGAGTCCTGGATAAGATCAGAAAGGTATTTAATGTTTTGGGATTTCCAGCAGGTAAAGTCTTTTAGGTCATTTTTTGAGGTTGGAGTTGCCACATAGAGGTAATGTAGAAAAAAGTAATGGCGGCTTCTTCTAAAATTTCCTCAATTCTCTTAAATAATAAATACATTGCCTGGCCTTCTTAGACTGTGCTCGAATATGTTCAGATTGTGTCAAGTCCTCAGAAATTGGTTGGGGTGATTACTCTGTATTTTAAAATAGAATTTCTATTTTTTGTTGTGCAGTTAGCCTCAATCTGTACACATATTAATGCTGTTAATGGCCCCTGCAGTGACATAAACAAAAGAGGACCATTTTTTCTTTCACTTTTATATGCTTTTTATCTATTTTACTTTGACTTTAAGTATATGTACTTATTTGTTCAATTCCTTAATATTGTCAGGTATTGCTGGGATTCGAGCCAGGGACCTTTGGTTTTCTGGCTCAATACTTTAACCATTTGGCCAGGTGAGCAGCCTATAGGGTTGCTTGCTATGTGTAACCTGGTCTCTGAACCCCCAGCCCAGCTGCTGCCTGATTGGCCTCTCCAGCCCCAGGTCAGCTGCAGCCTGTTTGGCCTCTGCAGCCCAACCCAGCTGCTGCCTAGTTGCAATCAGCCAATCAGGGCTGAGTCTTATTTAAGGGCAGCACTTAGAACACTCCTTGCCAGAGCATTACATTGTTTCTCCCTAGTACTGCGGCAGCGCCCCTAACTAGGTAGTTCTAGCTCTTGTCCCTTTTCCCTTATTCCTCCTTGTCTTTGTCTGTCTGTCCTTGTCTAGTCTTGTCTTGCTTTACCCTATCTTGTACCTTCCCAGCCTTGACCTTGATCTGACCCTTGCCTGTTATCGTTTCCTATTCCACCTTGTACCTTTCACTCACTTCATCTTGTACCTGCCTTGCCGCTTCCTGACCTGCTCTGCCTTGTACCCTGTCTTGTTGCTTCCAGTCTCCCTCTCTCGCTATCCTACTCCAGTCTTTTCTGCTCTAGTCTCCCTCTGCACTCTATCCCCAGTCTGTCATGTAGAATTGTATATTCTTCTTCTATGTTTATCTTGACATACTTAATATGTAAATCTTAATCTGTTGAGTTTATGAAAACCCAATTAAACTTTGAAAAACTTAAAAAAAGATGACCATTGTGATTTAAATGCTCAGAACTATAAAAACAAATTAGTGAGTGACATTTACTGGTAAGAAGTTTAAAATTCAACATCTGATTCCAATGAGTTAGTAGACCTTGTCCAGGTTTGCAACTTATTACAACCCCCCACCTTTTTGTGGCACCATACTCACACAGTACAGGTATGGGACCTGTTATCTAGAATGCTCAGGACCTGGTGTTTTCTGGATAACGGATCTTTCCATAATTTGGATCTTCGTGCCTTGATTCTATTAGAAAATCATGTAAACATTAAAAAAAAAACCCAATAGGCTAACGTCAATAAGGATTAATTACATCTTAGTTTGGATCAAGTACAAGCTACTGTTTCATTATTACAGAGAAAAAGGAAATCATTTTAAAAATTTTTAGTTTTTTGGATAAAATGGAGTCTATGGGAGACTACCTTTCCGGAGATTTCGGGATAACTGGTTTCCAGATAACGAATCCCATACATGTACATCATTGAACAATGTGTCACAACAATAATATGTGGAGTGATGTGGTGAAGCATGGTGAGCAAAATAGAAGTAAATCCCTTTTTTCAAGTTATTGAACATACACTTCACTGAATAATATAGAAGCTATTTGTGTATCATTTAAAGCATCTGTTGTGCTATTTTGCCATAGAGGTAAAGGGTACGCTATGGGCAACAAGAGGAGTCCCTCTTTATTAAGAAGTAATCAGTTTGCATTTGATTTTACATCCAACCCAGTTTGCACATCTCACCCACGGTTACTTTATATGTTTTGAAAAAGACATTTTATTCAAGTTGATTTCTTGATTATGGCTCTTCATCATGACCAAGGCATCAATGCATTAGCAATGATCATAATTACTTATTGAACCCTGAATATCCAAAAAGTTATCCCCTTTATTGCTTCTAAATGTATTTGAGGGAGCCTATAATTGCTGCTTCTTGGTAGATGTCTGGGAGTAAAGAGGTCCCTAATTGCTTTGAATAATATATTTTTATTGAATGGTTCCTGCTAGCGCCTCTTCTCCAGAGTAAACAAATTCGTATTTCATATACTTTCTTGTTATTTAAATGATGCATTCTATTTATAAATTTACTAGCTTGTGTTTTTACAGCTCACTAATATCCTTGGGAAACAGTGCCAAAAAAAACATGTCATTGAATATTCAAGTTGCAGCGTTACCGGGAATGTATAAAAAGGCACAATGATGGTTTCATCCCTTGAGCCAGTGGTTCTTGTTAATCCTAAGGATGGCTTCTGCAGGCACCGGCTGACAACATAGAATAGAAACACACACAACATGAGTCTTATTATTCTGTAGCTTTTTGTATTGTCGGCAGGCGCTAATCTCAGAACTAATATTGCCTAACAAGAGAACCATCAAATATTCCAAACAGGAGGTTTGTATCCAGCTGCTCTCTGGACTTAAAATCAAGTTATATTTATTGCGGATGCACAGAATCCAGGATTTGGTTTGGGATTCGGTCTTTTTAAGCAGGATTCGGACGAACCCGAATCAGAATCCTAATTTGCATATGCAATTAAGGGCGGGGAGGGAAATCACGTGACTTTTTGTCACAAAACAAGGAAGTAAAAAATGTTTCCCCTTCCCTAATTTGCATATGCAAATTAGGATTCGGTTCAGTATTTGTCCGAATCCAAAATAGTGCATACCTAATATTTAGGCAGTATTTGGGACTGCTCAATAGAAGGCTTGTTTACAAATGTAGGTACAAGGGGGTACCTGCCTTGTTAAATGGATTCTGTCAGAGGAAAACAGATTTTTTAAAAATTCATCAGTTAATAGTGCTCTACCAGCAGAATCTTGCATTGAAATTCTAATTTTACAAGAAAAGATATTTTTATATGTAATTTTTGTTAGTTACCCAAGTGCCTTCAGTCATGTGACTTATACTCTGATAAACTTCAGTCATTCTTTACTGCTACACTGTAAGTTGGAGTGATATCACTACCCTCCTTTTCCCCCAGCAGCCCATCAACAAAACAATGCAGAGGTAACAAGATACTGGCTCCCTGACACCTGCATTGCTAAAAATGCTTCAATGCCTAGTGGTATATATGAGAATAACATTTCATTTTAAAACACCCAAATCTGGCCATGACTCCCCTGAGTAAGAGAAACAATAGTTTATTAAAAAGCATTTGCATTGTGAAGTGCTGGATTTTTCTGAAAGCACAGGATCAGGCACAATGACCTGCATACACACCAATATTACAACTTAAAAAAAAAATCATTGTTTCAAGAATAAAATGCTAAATTGTAAAATGAATTATTTGCAATGTATACAGTGTAATTTAGTAATAAAATCTACACAATAAAAATCATGAGAGAATCCCTTTAAATAAAGCAAAAGTTAGTTCTGCCATTTTCAGTCAATGCTGCCACACTCCTAAGTTTAAAGAAGTCCTTTATTTGCTTGATAAACACACGTGACTGCTGCAGGTTTAAAAGTCTGATGTGTAAATCCTTAAAGAGGACCCGTTACCCCAAAAAAATATTCAATATCCTATTTTATCAGAGTAGTCAAGCAAAATTAACTTGAATTACACAATATAAATTATTTGAATCTTGTTTCCATCAGTCTGGGAATTCATAATTATAGCAAGCAGGCAGGAGCCATTTTGTGGAGACTGTTATTAAGGCAAGTCTTGTATCATCTCAGAATCTTGTTTGTGCACCAGAATGGGGGACCTGATGTCCATCCCCATGCCCTGGCTACACAATTAAATGATGAAGAGAACAGGGCAATGTTTGGAGAGCAGTGACATCTAGGAAGTGCTGAATGGAAAGTGAAAGTAATTGTCTGCCCGCCTCTATGCCTAAAGCATAAGGGAGGGGCAACAATATTTGATTGACAGCTGAGATTTTTAAATGAGCTTACAAAAGTTAAGAATGCTTTAATACAAAATAGAAATTGGATTTCATGTTCAATTTGAAAAGGACTTATATTATACAGCTTTTTGTGTCTGGGTGACAGGTCCACTTTAATCACAGGCTGTGTAGAAGGAAACCCTAGTATTATGGTCTCTTCAAGGCAGGTGTAAATTCCACTGCTCATTTGCCTCCATGCACCCTGAACTTTACCGCTTGCACTCAGTTATTACAGTTAATGAAAATAGGCTTGACCACCACATTAGCACTAGACAAAAGTTGCAAAGAGCAAGTACCTTTGTGAATAATCTTTAAGCATAATTTGTGTGTTTTGCACTTGTGTTAATAAGTGGGCTCTTAAATAGTTTGGACAACATCTTTAATATATGATTATATAGTATACTGCCATTAACCTGCAATGAGTGCTCCAGTAAATGTCTTGGATTGTCTCCATTTATTTCATCTTTAAATCTTTAACTCAGATACCCTATTCTACCTTAGCAAATAGTGCTGTTGGCGACCTGGTTGAACTATATGAATTGTTTGATCTGACCTTTCAAGTGGAAAGTTGGACTGATCCTAATTTTCAGCTTATTCAAATTCATTATAACTCTTAGGTTATAGAAGTCATGATGTGCAGTTCTGGACTTCAGAGCAAAGCAGGGCAACTAAGCTGGTAAAAGGTATGAAAAGACTGGCCAAGTGGGGGCTGTTTACACCAAAGAGGCACTTAAGGGGATATGATAACTATGTATAAATATATAATATGACCATATAATTAGCTATATAATACCTTATTTAGCAGGAGGTCCATCCAGCAGACATAAGAAAGACATGAGGGCATCCATTCCATTCTGAAGAAAGGATGAACCATCTTAATATTCGGAGACGGTTTAAAGAGTTGTGAAATGCTCATCTTGTAACAAATAGTTCAATTGTCAGGGGCACAAATAGTGGATAGGGATTTTGTTTTTTTCTTTAAGTGCTGTATACAAATGCAATACAACACTATAAAATGCACATTTATGACCAATTTCCAGCTGTAAGCATGCTGATACTGTGCTCTTTGCACACTTTTTTTTTTTTTAAAGGTTGATTTTTATTGTGTTTCAACAAAAAAAAAAAAAGAAGGAAGTAAAGCTAGGTAGAAGGAAGAAAGAAGGGGAAAGTAGAGAAGGGGGTACGGCTGAAAAAGTGACTATCACTAGGTAGACGTTGTGGCCAACGACTCGAGCCAGGGGTTCCAAATATTCTCAAATTTTTTCGGGCATCCGCGTGCTAAGTAGGTGAGCTTGTACAGTTCCAGTTGCGAATTAATTAGTCCAATCCAACTATTCAGGGTTGGTGGCAATGGGCCCATCCAGTGCAGGGCAACAACTTTTTTTGCGTAAAAGAAAAGCAACCTCATCAGGCACCTAGTGTTTACTCTAGGTATCACGGAGTCAAGGAGACCCAGCAGACATGTAGCAGGGTTAAGTATCTGGGGAAGATCCAGTTCAGTAGCCATGAAGCTCACAATTGCCCTCCAATATCTAAATATCACTGGGCAATCCCACATTAAATGCATGAAATTAGCGACAGAAGCACCACATCTTGGACAGCTGGGCGAAGCTACTTTCCCCATCGTAAATAGTTTCTGAGGGGTGAGGTATGTTTGATGCGTGATCTTAAACTGTATAAGCTTATCTCTAACACTCACTAATGGGACATATAGGTTGTCAATGATTTCTTCCCAATCATCTGGGTCAATACAGACCCCACTACTCTCCCACTTATACTTCACCCTGGGTCGGGGATCGTATCTTTTAGAAATTAAGAGCTTATATGCATTGGATAGGAGCTTGGCCTTGGCGGGTTGAGATATCAATTCCTCTATCCCTGTGTATTGTAGGTGCAGAGGAGGGGCTGGGAACTGTACTGAGCAAAGATGACTGATCTGGTTATATCGGAATTCGGACAGGTCAGGCAGAGAGAGGATCTGGCGAAGTTGAGGTAGTGAGGGAAAAGTGCCATCAGCATAAACTTGAGACAGCCGCTTAAGACCAAATTTAGACCACGTTCCCACCTCTGAGAATGCGACCCCATAAAGGTGAATCTGAAGATAGAGTAGTAGCAGCTTTAATGATTTGCACAGTTGCATCCCAGGCCCTCTTAGTGGCATCCATTACAGGCAGTAAAGGGCCAAGATCCCTTCGAGTTCTATATAAAGCATTGTGCAGGCTTTTAACAGAAGTAAGATACAGTGCCTCTATTATGGATGCCGGGTTATCAGCGTCGAACACTTTCCAACCGGCTGCATGTGAGGCCTGGGAGGCAAAATAGTATAGCTCATAATTGGGAGAGGACAGTCCCATCTGATCTTGCGGAGCATTAAGAGTGGCTCTGGAAAGTGTGGGTGTTTTGTTCCCCCAAATAAATTCAGATTGCGTTCGGTCTATATCATGTAAGGCTTGCTTGGGTATTTGGCAGGGGGTATTACTCAGTATATAAAGAAATTTAGGAAGATAAATCATTTTGCATATATTTATTCTGCCTATTAGCGTAAGAGGGAGTTTGGTCCAGTGTGCAAGTGTGTCCTTAAATTTACGGTGTAAGGAGTAAAGGTTATGCTGCAAAAATAATGTGCTCTTTGCACACTTTACCTAAAAGAGCACCACGTACACCAGGTACAAAAAAGGCCACAATAGACCAAAACCTAATTTTGCTTTCAGCTAGAGTGAAAATAAAAATGAAGGATAACATCACTGATAGCATGGGAGCTAAACTGGATTTAGGGACAGCGGTGTAATAATAACATTTGTTTTGAACATAGATGCAATAAATCTAATAAATTTGGCAGGGTCTCTCCTGGAAGATTGGGATAGTGCCTTAGATTTAGAAAACATATTGCTTTCAATAAAACATTACCTACTGTGATCATTGCTGAGAGCCAAAATGAATAACTAAAAAAACAAAAAAAATAATATGGAAAACAGCAGAGGCAGGAGACTGTATGACCCTAAAGAGTGTTCTGACCTGACTTCTCTCAGGCCTACCTACTCCAGGATCTGGATATACACATCCACCCTAATCTATGAGTAAAATCAAAATCCCAGAAAAAGATCTAGGGGCAAATTCACTAAAGGGCAAATTTTGCCAGCGAAGGCTCCGCCACATTTTCTGGCAATTTGGAAGGCGTAAATTTGTTACCATTATGCTAATTCACTAAAATGCAAAGGTGCGTCTCTGTAGCCGAAAACTGGCAAAGTTTTGCTAGCGTTAATTCATCAGCTTGAGCGTTTCATATCGAACTTTCGCTAGCGTTCATTTCTGCCTAGCAAAACTTTGTTAGTACTCTTACTCTTCAATCAATTTGAATAGGGTGGTACATATAGGTCTTATAGACGTTTTATTTAGTGATGTTGATACAAATGCTTGAAGTGGTCACTTATTAGAAAAAATGTCCAAGGAAGCAAAATAAAGACAAAAGCCATCCTATAATGCACTAGACATGATCCCACCCTAAAACATATGGGGCATGCCCCTAAATGGTTGGAAAAAAAATGTTAACACAAAAATTGTTGATAGTTAGGATAGTTAGGTAATCCTCCTTTAAAATATGAAAAATTGACCAGCGTATAGAACCTATACTATTTTCTAATTTCTAACTTTTATTCATGAATTGCTGACGATTTATTTTTAATTGTTTGATACCATGAACTCACTTTAAAATTATAACTACAGCACTAGCACCTTATTTAATTCATATAATAACCATGAACTTTTAGATTATTCATCAATTGTGTGTAGATACATTTTATTGTGGGTCACATCACCTGATTTATAGCACTTGAGCACCTTAATCTTTTTTATTGATATATAACACAATCGATTGAAATACCATTAATTGTATGTTGGTGCTAAATTGATTGAGAACTAAGCATATGTTTATAATAGCACTAAGCACTTATATAATTAGATCTCAATTCATTTTAGTAAGGTAGTGTGGGGTTTTACTGCTTTTTCTTGTTTTTAGTATCCCTATTCTGGTTGATATACCTCTACACAGCTTGAAGTGGGTAATACAAGTGAGTGAACATTAATTACAAGTGAACTATATTTTTATTTGTGATGGTCTTGTAACCACTCTCAAACAAGAACAAAATCTGCATAGGATTGTTTCTTGCTTGGTAAAGCCCATGCCTTCACAGACTGGTTTCTTATCCCCACTATTCAGTAGGGAGTAGTGATGGGCGAATTTATTCGCCAGGCGCAAATTCGCGGCGAATTTGCGTGATTCGCCGCCAGCGTATAAATTTCCGAAACGCCCGCGAAAATTCGCGGCAAATTTCGAAGAAAAAACGAGACGCCGGCGCCATTTCGCGAATTTCTCGCCATTTCCTGAATTTCGCGTGAATTTTTCGGCGAAGCGAAACGGCGCAAATTCGCCCGTCACTGGTAGGGAGCTCTCTATGGTCACCATTCTTATATGGATACCAAGATTACTTTATCCCTTATAAAGTGCCTTGTCTTTCCTTCAGAATGACCTAGAGAGTTTTGCAGTTAAACATTCATGTTTGATAATATTCATTTTCTTTTAAAGTCAAATAAAAGAACAGTTTACTATTTTATAAACCTGCCCGTGAGAAACAAAACAACCTAATATACATGATAAGGGTTTTGCCTTATGCCTTTGCCTTGTGCATTAAACTGACTGACAAAAGAGAATTTATTTAACGAGGAGAATGAAATTGATGCTTTATAACTGCTGGCTTCACGGGAAGAGAAAGCTAGTGCTGAAATTAAGCTACTTGGCTACACCATTGTTAGGTCAATTTAAAACTCACTGATTACCATGGAAACACACTGTCTGCCATAGAGTTCAGGGAACATTTATCTTCAGGTTTTGTGTAGATGCATTCTGGGCATCATCTGCATGCTGATTTGGTAGGCAATTTCTCTCCATTCCCATAACATTACTAAATCAAATGGCACTAAATAACCAAGAGCTAAATACCAGCTTATTTTTCATCAGGAAATGGTATTGTGTCCAATACAGATCATTAAAGGAAAACTAAACCCTAAAGTTAAAAAACCCTACCCCCCTACCCTACATAGACCCTCCTTCCCCCAGCCTAGGTGTTACCCCGGGCAAATGCCCCTACAGTTTTACTTACACCTCCGTGCAGATTCAGGCATCGGAGTTCACGGGTGCCATCTTCAGCCGCTCAGCAATTTTCATGAGTTTTGGCGCATGCGCAGTTGTTGCGAGACAGAAATTGCTCCAACTGCGCATGCGCTGCTCCGGCAGTCTCATTCCAAAGATTTCCAAAGGGAAGATGATGGCGCCCGTGAACTCCGATGCCTGAATCTGCACCGAGGGGTAAGTAAAACGTTAGAGGCATTTGCCCGGGGTAACACTTAGGCTGGGGGGAGGAGGGAGGGAGTGTATGTAGGGTGAGTTTTTTTTAATTTTAGGGTTGAATTCTCCATTAAGCATAATAGCCAAGCTGTGATTTTAAAACAGAACATCATAAAAGACCCTCAAGCAAACAAGATAAAGTAGAATTGTGCTGGCCTATTAAAACTAAGATCTCACAGCAATAGAAAGAAATATATTATGGTCATGAAAAGCAGACACAACTTTTATTCAGCAAAATAAGGTATACTGTGCTCGGCCCTGTTATGGGGACAATTTGAGTTGGGTTGGCTTCCACAGGCTTCAGGAGATCCAGGTTATCTGATGGTCTATTTACACAGAAACTTCTGTAACTGGCATTCGCTAGTGATGGGCGAATTTATTCGGCAGGCACGAATTCGCGCGATTCGCCGCCAGCGAATAAATTTGCGAAACGCCCGCGAAAATTTTGCGGAAAAAATTCGCCGGCGTCAAATTATTTTTTTCGAAAAACCGGACGCCGGCGTCAAAAACGGGCACCGGCATCAAAAACTAATTTTTCGGCGAAGCGAAACGGCGCAAATTCGCCCATCACTAGCATTCGCCCAATATAAGTCTTCTTTATTAAGTGAACGGATTTGAGAAATGAGACAAAGTAAAGATGGGTTGGCTTGTACAGAAAATGGTGCTACAGAAATAACAGATATAATTAACATGTATTTATATAACGCCAACATATTGCCTAGCACTGTAGATATGCTATTAAAGGGGTGCTGAACCTTTAAGATAATTTTTATAGTTTATTAATGATATGCATTCTTCTGTTTCCAGCTTTAAAATGGGGGTCACTGACCACATCTAAGAAAAATAAATGCTCTGTAAGGCTACACGTTTATTGTTACTGCTACTTTTCCTTACTCATCTTTCTATTTAGGCCTCTCCTATTCATACAGCAGTCCCTTATATGGTTGCTAGTGTAATTTGAACCCTAGCAACCAGGTTGCTGATATTGCAAACTAAAGAGCTGCTGAATAGTGATGAGCGAAATTTTTTGCCAGGTTTCTCAGCGAAAAAGACTCCCATAGACTGCAATGGATGAAAAAAATTGTTGCGCATCAAATTAATTTGTCTCCCATAAACATTTGGCAAATTTTCTGCAAAGCGAAAGGGGTAAAATTCGCCCATAACTACGGCTGAATAAAAAGTGAAATAACTCAAAAATAGTGATGGGTGAATTTATTCGGCAAGTGCGAATTCGCGGCGAACTTGGCCGTTTCGCCGCCAGTGAATATTTGCAGCAAAAATTTGCTGGCAAAAATTAAATGTAGATGCCGGCGACAATAAATGAATGCCCATTGACTTTAATGGGCACTGGACGCTGGCGCCCATTTTGACGCTGGCGAATTGTCACCGGCATCAAAATCGCCATTTCACAAATTTTTTTGCCAGTTCCGCAAATTTAGCTGGAAATTCGCGAAATTTGTGGTGAAACGAAATGGGACAAATTCAAACATCACTACTAAAAAACCACAAATAATAAATAATGAAAATCACTCTCCATCATACTAAAATTTAACCCAAAGGTGAACAACCCCTAAAATACAGTGGGATAAGTGATAGTAATATCATTTAGAATCCTAATAAGTGACTAACTAAAGAACAATTCCATTTCGTATTTCCCCTAGATTTCTATTGCATTTTTTTTAACATGGAAAAATATATAAAAAACAGAGGCTGTTTGAAGTGACAATTTTTTTATTGTGATCTGCAATATTCAGTGTTTTATAATTCGCCTCTTCACCTCTTAGTTTGGAATTTAACCTGATATTTGTTGGTAAGGGTTCCACTTAGACTTTGGCTTGATTGACAGGCTGGTGAAGGAACTGGAGTGGGTTTTATTATAAAGGTAACGCATAGAAATAATAACAAAATAACATTTCAGCCTCAAAATTAAGAAGAAAAACAAAAATAGCTGTTAATTCAGCATGCTCTTCTCAGGGCTTAGCGGCTCTAGTTAGTTGGAGTCGGGACCCAGGTGGAAGCTGTATGTAGAAAAGTCCAATTTGTGGTATCCAAGGGGAGAGTTCTAGTCATATCCAGGCAACAAGATCAGGGCAGACAGCAAGTAATGAAGTCAAAGGCAAAGCAGGAGGTTAGGAACCAATGGATCAAGGCAAGAAAACTTTTTTGGAGCACCCAAGAACTTTAGCAAGAAAGACCTATATTGAACCTGGGTCTATGATACCTTTTTATTTTGAATTTTGTGCCAAAATGCAGCATGATGACATCTCATGTGCTCATGTGGGTTCTGTTGCCACCATCTGGTGACTGAAGTGGAGTGCTCTAGACTAGTGTGGCGAATCTATGCAGTTTTGCTTCACTGAAAAATACACAAATTTACAGCGAAATTTGCAAAACAGTGAAATATTTGTGAAACACATTGAAGTCAATGGTCGTCAATGTCAATGATGAGCGTCAATTTTTTTTTTGATGCAACAGATTTGAATTGTCGCCACAGTTTCGGGAATTAATTAGATTGCGACAAAACGTGGAAATTCGCAGTGAATTTGTGTCTACCCGATTTATTCGCCCTTCACTACTCTAAACATCTGTTTACTCGATTGTGTTGGAAAGGACCAGAACAATAACCCCGCTGATCATCTCATCTGCTTAGGCTGAAAAATGTTGCTAGATAAAGGACCACATTGGGCAGTGGTTGTGATCAGTAGCTGATCCTAGATCAGTCCAGTTAAGCCAACCACTTGAGAGACTAAATATGACTACCTAGCCAGGCAAGAGGATTCTCCAGATTTATCCAGTAATTATAAAAAAAAAAAAAAACATTGCTCATAAAGTTGAGTTTCCCAACCCTGCAATAAGAAAGTCTAGGAAAGCTGAAGTTTTGTCAGTTGTTTATTTTGAAGCACATAAGATATTGTAGCTTTGTGAGAAATCAATAAAAGCAAGTTAATATACCATTCGTTTGACATGTTCCTTCTCTGTATCACCTTTGTCATGTCTTAGGCTATTGTTTTCTGTTATCTCTGCAGGAGTGCTTAGGCTGGGAAATCTAATATTTTCCCCGTCATTGCCTTAGTCAAGGTCTGAAGGAAGAGGTCAATGAAATTGAGAGGTTAAGACAATGTCTTGATTGCTAGCAACCCCATATGAAATTAAAGGCATTTACTATAATGTTTATAATAACGTGTCTTCCTGACTCAACACAAGTAATTTAAGGAAATCTCATTAACTCGTTTCTTGAAATTTTATTTGCAGGAATATAGCAGCCTATTTACAACATCTCCAGGACACAAATCTAGACAGGGTTATGGTGAATCTGGACTTTGCCTGGGTGGATCATGGATCTGGTACCAGACGTAGTACCTGATGGTGGAGTGTTAGCAGTGAGTCTGAACTCACCTGGTTCAATATAGCGTAGATTAGTAGAGATTACCTCCATGGCATTTTATTTTCCTTTATATTTCAGTGAATACTTTTGACATAATTTTATAGTATCTTTTTGTCAGTGCTGGGCAAGGTCGTCCGCACTTACTAGCCATGTCACCCCTACCTCCCCTGGGGCACACATGCAAGGTAATGCACAAATGAGCATGTGCGTGAACACCTCTTTGCCCATGCAGAACACTTTGGGTAGCGAGGGACATGGACTATGGGTAGGCAACAGAAAGGTTATGTGGCTAGCACCCCCTCCCCCACACCCAGGTGTGTACCTTAGGCATGTGCCTCTTCTGCCTACCCCCTAGTTTTTGCGAATAAAAAATAGCAAAACGGCAAAAAATTCAGGTCAAGTCAATGGGTTTCAAATATTTTTTACACGCAACAAATTTTTACGTTCGTGACAATTTTTTCTCACTCCAAATGCATTAAGGTCAATGGGTGTTTTTTGTGGTGGTGGAGACTTTTTCGTCTCTGCGACAATTTTGTCTTGGCAACTTTTTTGTCACAGCAAAATCTTTCCCTGTGGATTTTTTGCTGCAGATTCATGCCTGGAGAAAAAAAGTCCCTCGTCAATAGAAAACAATACTTTTTTTGCTAATTAATTAACATAGTAAAGCATGGTAATGGGAATTCATGACCAATTCTAAGAATAATCACAATCACAAGAATTGTAAAGGTTCTAATCAATGGACAGATTGCACAGGCACAAAATCTCCATATTTTATCATGCGGCTCTGCAATTTGTTCTCCACAATTGAGTGCAAACACATGCATTTGCCCCAGTTGAGGTTGCAAAGCTTTTGTCCACTGGGGTAATGACCTGGGCATAGTCTAGAAGTTGTATCTTCTTCTGTCTGTTGGCTTTTCATCCTCACTTCTAAAATATACTGGCACATTAACTGGCTTGTGATGCAACTGACCCTACTGTGTATATGACTTGTGTGTATGTGATAGGAACATAATATTTGCTAGGCAGGGACTGTTGTGCAATATTTGCAACATAAATAAAGGATAATATTAACTATGTCTTATCCAGAGAGTAGAGATGCACATAAGTACATAGACTTGGCTAGTGACCTCTCTACTCTGCGTTTAGAAAAACAGACGTTACTCGTGGTTGCACATACAGAACTAGTTGGATGGAATATCGTACAGACCAGGAATAACCAGTCTATAGCTATTTTAGAACTGGAATTCTCAGCATTAAGCTGTCAGAGATGCTGTGATATCTGACACAACATCTGAAGAGCTTGTCGCTAAACATCCCTGGGGCAGGCAGATGGTATTTGCTTTTGTGCTCACCCCATGCTCACACAGTATAGAGCAGTGCTCTCCAAAAACATGGGATTTAACTACTCTCCTACAGCTCCTATCATTGAATTTTTTTTCTCCAACTGGTGACAGATGCTGCATTTTTAAACAGGTGAAAAGCTGGCACAGCACTGGTGTTCTAATCCTTCGGCAGGAGATTTAAGCATACAGCGCATGTAGGTTTCTGTAGTGCAATTGGTGAACCAATTAGGAATACATCCAGGTAATCGTAAGGTTAGATTGACAGCCACTGTAAACATTCTAAAGGGGACAAAAAAATGTCAACAGCAAGTGTCTGCCAGTGCATTATACATATATGTTAACTCTCCCCTCTCCATGTAGCGAATATTCCCCAGAATTCCAGACTTATTGCGGCCACTAGGCAGGAGTTGTCTCTGGCAGAAAGTGCTCCAACTGGTGAAGCTCTATATTCTTCCGCTAATCAGCAATGGCTCCTATGGCTTCATTTCCCTACCCATGTGCCATTTCTTTTGTTGGTGGGCATATAACCATTTCTACTGACTTTCATATTTCTATTATTGGCTTTAGACCTATGACCATTCCCTGTAGTGGCGTGCGGGTCGAGAAATTCTCTACCCACACCCAACCCTATTCCGTCCCTTCCCAAGCCACCATTCCTCCTCTATTTATAGAAAGAAAAGAATTCACCGGCACACAGGTATTGCTGGCAGGGTGAAAGCCCTTGCTTTAAAGTTTAATAGTGCGACATGCAACGTTTCGGGGACAACCCCTTTATCAAGCTTGATAAAGGGGTTGTCCCCGAAACGTTGCATGTCGCACTATTAAACTTTAAAGCAAGGGCTTTCACCCTGCCAGCAATACCTGTGTGCCGGTGAATTCTTTTCTTCATATTGTTGTGGGTTTGCCGAAGCCCTTTTCCCCGAGCACCAGGGTTAGTATTCTACTGGGTGTGCGTGAGCAGTTTGAATTTTTTCCTCTATTTATAGACCCACGCCGGCCCAGATGTCACAAAAGGGGTGTGAGGCTATAAATGTAGGTGCCGGAAGCCGGCAATGCTAGGTCTTTTCCTGCTGTACAGCAGGAAAAGAGCTCAACCAGCATCCGTCCACAACCCGAAGATTTTGTGCAGGAACTGGCCCATCGGGTCCCCCAGATTTCAGGCTGGCCTGTACATCGCTAATTCCCTGTATCACTATAACAAAGTGCTTGGCAGGGGGAGGTCCTTTCTCTTTGGTCTGCAGCAGTTGATCTGGGTGGAGGTTCCATTGATCCTGGAGTTAACAAGGCCCCAGCAGTGTTAGGCCCTAAAGGGACAACCCCTTTAGAGAAGTTGGAGAACAGTGACCCCCTGAAAGAGGTTAGCTAGTGTGCAGGATAGCCACTGTTTTAGCACTCTCTAGGAGAAGTGAGTCTACTGTAGGGGATCCAGACCACACGAGGTACTAACAACCTGGAAGGTGATACTTTCAACTCCCCCTGCTATTCCTTCAGTGGTGCCATCTTGTAACATCTGTGCCTGTACCTGCATTTATTCAACTATCTCTTGTTCTATGTAAGTATTCTCAAAGCTTGTTGCACTTTATATTGAATAAAGCCTATGCTATCTGTTTTGCGAAGAACCCCATGCGTACTCTTTTCTATTCTTCTACAATTTTGGCAGTGATAAGGTGTAGTTCAAAAACATCCTCATGTGTTTCCTTCCACATAGCAAAGGCCTATACTGATAAAATAGAGTCAAGTGTAACCCATGTTCTACCCTACTAGCTTGTTTTAAGCCAAAATAGCATAACATTATATACTGAACTTATTGTTCCAGCCTAAGGGGGGAATTTACTAAAGGGCGAAGTGGCTAAAGCTGGTGAAAATTCACCAACGTTACTTCATTTTGCCACTTTGCCAATTTACTAACAGGCATTGGTGTTAATTTGCTAGCAAAGGAAACTCTGACGCAACTTAGCACTCTAACGCCAGGTGAATTTTCGCCCAGACTTGCAATAGAGTAGATAGGACTTGGTCCAAAAAAAGTTGAAAGTTGAAAAGTCCCAAAAAATGCTGGCGTTTTTTCCTATTTAAAGGATGATAGACTGAAAAAAGATTGTACTTTTTTTTTTTGGGTATCCTCCTTCCCCCCTACATTTGCTAATATATAGCACCTAAACTATACTGTGGGCACATGTGTAGGGCATTATAACAACTTTATATAATTTTATTAATGTTCCCTGGCATTGTGTAGTGTAAAGTATTTGCTGCAGCATATTTCTTTCATTGACAACACTCCAATTTGAATAAAACCATCTTTAATTTTTACATCACAGGACAGCAACAAAAATGTATTTGCTGCAGCATATAAAGCCATTGTACTTTAACTGCATGCCGTAACTTCGAACTGCTTATCGTATTTTCGCTAGCGCAACTTCGCAAGCGTTCGGAACCCTGTGCGCAAATTCGGATCTTCGTATATTAGCGTTGTCCAGGCGAATTTACGTCTGGCGAAGTGTTGCGATGTGCGCGAAGCCAGAGCTGGGGAATTTTCGCCGGTTAGTGAATTTGTCCCTAAATGTTCAGCATCTCTATAGTAGTAATAATTCAGGCTTTCAAAGTTGTCAAATGAGTTTCCCATCTTGGGTCTTGTTAGGAGTGTTCACATGCTCAGTGTTCTTTGAGCAGCTGTTGTAAAGCTAAGCTTAGTGTTGTTATCAAGCAGAAAATGAGGTTTGTCTGTTATATAAGCTGATGCTACAGGGCTATTTATTAAATTCTGATGCTAATTGCACTGGTTTCTGAGCTGCCATCTACCAATAATCTGAATTATTTACGAATCAGCCTTATATTAAAACATTTATAATATATATTTCTAATATACAGTAGAACCCCCCATTTTGTAAAATGAGGGAAAACTTAAAATCAGGGGATGTAAAATTGAGATTTCACTGTATTGTGAGTTGGTTCCTAAGCTCAGGTAGGTACAGCAGCACAAAGTATGTGCAGTAAATCAGCAATAGAGAAGATGGGGGGGCTACTGGGGCACCTTCAAAGGCACAGAACTTTACTGTTAAATAATTGTGGTTACCTTGGGCTGGTAAACATAAGACCAAAACATAATATAGAACATTTCTGCTATTACTTTAGTTAAGCTTTAGTTCTTCTTCAATTCTTCCTCTCTGGACTCCAGTCTATGGAGATGTCAATGTTGCTTGAGAGCCTGAGGCAGGAAGTCTCATTAGGAGCCTGGGAGAGAAGGCCTCAGTAACTAGAAGCCAGGACCCTAAGGAATGGAGGACACCTTAGTGAAAGTTGGAGAAACAGACCCCATGAATGATGTATTAAGTTAGGGTGAATATTGATCCAGTTATAATATCCCCTAGGACTGTCAGTGTAGCTAGTATTTTGAACAAACAAGTAAGGATGCTGACAGTTGTACAGCACAAACAGCTGGAAAGCCACAGCTTGTAGACAACTTCTTCATATGCAGCTCGGTATCCAATGTGTTGTCACTCACAGATGAGATGGAAAAACAATGTCACATTCCACAACAAGGTCAAATCTCCCATTGTGCTCAGAATGTACAGAGACACCGCAATATAATGAGAAAGACACTATGATATCATATCATAAAAATCACTGGATGTGGAAGAAAATGTATGACCTAAAAGTGTCACTCTGTCTACAAGCAAAAAGATCATTGCGAAAATAAATTAAAAGAGAAACAATCTGCCGTAGCCGAGTCTTCAAAACGTAAAAACAATCCTGTATATACTGTATCTACATGTGACTGCAGCCTGGGGATGTTGTATAAAAAACAGCATAAATAAATAAAATCCAGCTTCTGTAAATACAATTGTATTTATCCATGAAGCCAAGTCAGTTCTTACAATAAAGGTTATAAGATGTGTAGAGATAGGAGAATATTATATATTAACGGGCAGATTTATCAAGAATCAAATTTGTAAGAGTGTTTTTTTCTACCTAGCATAAACTCGAATTTCAAATGTTTGGGTATTTATAGAAAAAATTCCAAATGACAAAAACTTGAATGAAAAACGATGGGGAAAAAACTCTATTGGTCGAGTTTATGTCCCAAAAAAACTTGAATTGATTGAATTGATTGAATTGATCGGTTTTATGCCCCAAATTGATTGAGTTTTTGGATAAAACACCCTCAAATCAACCAAAAAACTTGAGCTTTGCCTAGGACAACTTCCATTGACTTCTACATGGCCTTCTACATTTTGAGGTTTTATAAATACCAGACATTTCAGTTTTCAAAAATATAACTTGAATGTGTGAGTTTGGGTGCAAAAAAATTGTTATCGTGGAAAATATCAAAATCGATTTGTAATAAATCTGCCCCCAAGTATAAGCTCACAGATACTAAAAGGACATCCATTATGGTAAGACAATATAGGCCTGACATGCAGGAATATCTATAGTGTTCCTCTGGTATCCCTTCAACTACAGCAGATAACATTACAACTGTCGTTAGCTGTGGCTTTGGTAAGAATTAGTGATGGGTGAATTTATTTGCCAGGCACAAATTCGCAGTGAATTTCCGCGTTTCGTCTCCAGCGAATAAATTTGCGAAACTGCTGTGAAAATTCACCAACAAATTTCTCGCCGTCAACGTTTTTTTGACACTGCGACAATTCCAACACCACCGACAATATAATGCACACCCATTGACTTTAATGCAAGTGGACAAAACAGGCGCGTGTACAAATTGTCACCAGCATCGATTTTGATGCCCGCAAATTGGCGTCGCTGGTTAAAAGTCACATTCTCGAGTTTTTCTGCATTCTGCGAATTTTGTGAATTTAACGGTGAAGCGAAACAGGACAAATTCGTCCATCACTAGTAAGAATTAAGGGAGGCCTGATTAAATATTGAGCACATAAGTTATACACTGCCATAATATGATACATATATTTACTGTAACGTGTGTGTACTTGTTGACCAACAACCCATGGAAATTACTGGATATTAGTCAGTCATGTTATTCCAGTACAGGCTGGGTCAAGATTTCATTCCTTTGCCTTCCTTTGTTTTAAAATATCTAAAGATAAGGTTAAAAGGTGGGTTTCTTCCTGTGTTTGTTATTGTGTTTCAGGACTTTACTAAAGTTAATCTTATATATTCTTACTAAAAATAAATTTAACTGACATAACTATGGTGATTAAATGTTCTGCGGTGGAAGGGTTTTTTTTATTGTCATTGACTTTAATCAGTGGGGCAAATTTCAGATTGCCATACCTTTTGGCACAAGCAATCTCTAAGGGAACCCCACATGAGTTCACTAATCTAAGAAGCTGGCACAGTTCTTGCTACCTGTTTGGGTGAAATAAAGAAAATTGCCACGTTTTTTAGCACAAAACCCTTTGTGATTTGTAAACTCACCCAGGGTCTTAAAAGAGAACTAAAGCTTAACTAAAGAAGCAGCTAGAAATATTATACATTATGTTTTGTGCTTCTGTACCAGCCCAAGGCAACCACAGCCCTTTAGCAGTAAAGATCTGTGTCTCCAAAGATGCCCCAGTAGCTCCCCATCTTCTTTTCTGCTGATTCACTGCACATGCTCTGTGCTGCTGTCACTTACTGAGCTTAGGGACCCACTCACAATATACAGTACACATAGGGGCACATTTACTGGAGTGAAGGATTTGAATGAAAAAAACTTCGAATTTCAAAGTATTTTTTTGGGTACTTCGACCATCGAATAGGCTACTTCAACCTTCGACTACGACTTCGAACAATTCAAACTTAAAATAGTTTTTTTTAAAAAAAACTTTGACTACATACTTCGCCACTTTAAACCTACCGAGCTACAATGTTAGCCTATGGGGACCTTCCCCATTACTTTTTTAAGGTTTTTTGATCGAAGGAAAATCCTTCGATCAATGGATTAAAATCCTTCGAATTGTTCGATTTTTCCTTCGATCGATCGATATAAGTATTAGCGGTAAATCCTTCGACTTCGATATTCGAAGTCGAAGGATTTTACTTTGAGGGTCGAATATCGAGGGTTAATTAACCCTCGATATTCGACCCTTAGTAAATGTGCCCCATAGAATTGAAATGTCACAATATAAGACTGATTAGTAATTAATACAGATAATTACTACAGGACAGAACCAGTGCAATTAGCATCGGAATGTAATAATCAGCCCTGTAGCATCAGCTTATATTACAGGGGAAGCTCATTTTCTGCTGGATAATTAGTGATGAGCCCTAAGCTTAGCTTCTCAACAGCTGCTCAGAGCCCACTGAGCATGTGAGTGTCACAGACACTTTCCAAGATGGTGACCCCCTGTGACAAGTTTGAAGTCCTGGATCATTGCTGCTATTTGTAAAATATGACATTTTTTGCCCTACTCATTTGTAGGGTTTAGTTCTCCTTCAAAGGTCTAAAGGTACATGAAATCTTTAAGGAGACCCAGCATGAGAGCAATCTTAAATTGACCCCTATAAGTCACTGCCCGCAATGACTTCATGTTAAGAAAGAAGCCAGTACACATTGCCACAAGACTTGGCATTGCCAAATATACTGCATGAAATGAATTGCTACTGTAGTCTTAGGAAGCGACACAATGTGGTGCACAAAGAAAGCCAAAGTGTTTATATGAACTCTGAAATAAACTGGAAAGATAACCACCTTCCTTTTTATATTGAAAATTTTGAAAGCAGTGGGGCTCATTAATCAACACTGGGCAAATTTGCCCATGGGCAGTTACCTATAGCAACCAATCAGTGATTAGCTTTTTAAAGCCAGCTGCAAGTAGAACAATAAATTCAGCAATTTTATTGGTTGGCATGGGTTACTGCCCATGGGAAAATTTGCCCAGTGTTGATAAATGACCCCCAGTGAAACTTGTTTGTTTTATAATGTCCTTCCAGGGAACATCTTCTGTTCATGGGACAAGATTGCCATGGAGGAAAGCTTGGTAAAGCTGCAGGTGATATTTTCCCAAAATCAGTTTGTTATTTATCCCAGCCAACTGTACTGGGGAGCCTCAAACACTAGATTTAGGTATAACCCATGCATGTTTAATCTTACTGCAGGAAAGGTCTTGTGAATAGACCCTTGAGTAACTTGGCAAAAACTTTGTGACCCAAAGACAATTTAAGCGAGTGGACTCAAAATGTTCTCAAATTTCACTTCCCTTTTTTACTTGTCCCCTTGAAAATATGTAATAGGGGTTCTAAGTACAGGTATGGGATCCGCTATCTGGAAACCAAAGTTTATTTCCTATTGACTCCATTATAATAAATTAATCCAATTGTTTAAAAATCATTTCCTTTTCTGTGTAATAATAAAACAGTAGCTTGTACTTGATCCCAACTAAGATATAATTAATCCTTATTGGAAGCAAAATCAGCCTATGTGGGAGAAGAGCGTTCAACAATCTGGGAGCCCTCCCTACAACCATTTTCAGAGGGAATCAATAAGGCATTAATTATTCATACACCTCAATAATACATCTTGATGAGTAGTGATGTTGTCCAGTGTGCCCACTTATTTTTAGCAGGAGAAGAATGAGACCCACACCACTGCCTAAAGCTCCCCATGGACGCAAAGATTTCTCTTGCCGAACGACCGATTTTAGTGAAGTCCGACCAATCCTTCGAAATTATTGTGCGGTTAGTGGGATTCGAACGATCGGACATCTTATGGCCGACATCTGTCAGGAAATTGATCGGCCAGGTTAAAAAATATCTTAATCAGTCCCAGTGCAATCTATCTATATTTGCAGGGCCAAGCAGGCAGCTCCCCTTTGTTTTCCTGGCAAATTGGTCTTTTTAGTTGATGGACAATTCGTACGATTGTTCCGAGATAATCGTGGTCTCACGATGACGATCGGATCTTTTAAAAATCTCAACATCTATGGCCAGCTTTAGAAGCAAACAGCTCCAATACACCAGCGGAAATAATTCTAAAACAATTGAACTTTCTACATTATATTAAAACCGGTTTCACCACTCATCTAAGCAACTAAGTGGTGAAGAAATTACTCGGATAAGCAGTAAAACATTTTCAAGAAATTGTGAATAGTCCAGTTGCTTTAGCCTAATTTCTACTAGATATTCTATAATATATCATGACCCCCCCCCCCCCACAAAGACATTTCAAGTTAAAAAGGTTCTTGCGGGATATGGAATAAAACTGTCAGATCCTATCACTCATAACTTTAAATGAAAAATGCACTGACACGTAGAATTCCATTAACATGCAGCTGAACCAATGCAAATGTGTCCTGCCTGCAATAATAACACACTGTCATTTAGAACGGATCACTTTCAAAAAGTTTAGTGTCATATGTCTTAATAAGCCCATAACATCTAGAACAGAAATCCAAGCAAATCAATTACAGAATACTGACCTTCCCCTACTTTATACGTTAAAAGCTTAAATATTAAATAGAAATGGCAAAACACATGATTTAGAAGAACAGAGAATGAAATGATACTGGTCTTTATAGTAAATAAAGGCATAAGAGTTGCACTAAGACATCTTGAAATTGTAGAATTTTTTTTATAGTGTATTATGAATAATGTATTATTTTCCAAAGCTTGTGATTAACAGGCATTAGCCCAAATTCATACAGTTGGAAAAGGTTTAAAGGTACATTATTACTTAACTCAAGAAATATGTTGTCTTAAAAAAAAAAGACTGCCATATTGCTCTGGGTCAAACCAAATACACAATTACGGGGACACTTTTGCTGTTTTTGCTGGTGACGTTTATATTATTCACTTGTTTGATTGGTGATTTATTTTCCACCTTCCAATAACTTTATTACCATTAATATTTATAAATAGATTTTGAATTCAGCCACTACATGAAGCATGGAGTGAAAACTACTACTAGAAAAATGGTAAATAGCACTTTTCAGTGTCGGACTGGGGCTCCAGGGGTCCAACAGACCTGACACCAAGGGCACACCTCACAGCAACATGATGAGGACCCTGCCAATTGGTATAGAGGTTATACAGGAGGTTACACAGGATTATGATGGAAATAAGAAAGGGCTAATGGAAGTTTTCCCAGACTGGGGCCAACTAGGCCTGAGCTCACTATGAGATCTTCCAGTCTGACCTTGGCATTTTTGCAAAGCAAGTCCAAAGCAGACCTCTTAGTATTCTTGTCTTCTTGTCCCCCCACCAGATAAACAACAATACCTATTGCATCTATTGATTTTTTTTAGTGTAGGATTGCCACCCGCCCAGTTTTGACCTAGACAGGTTTTTGGAGGGGCTGTTTGGGTTGAAAATGCCTGCCTGGTTTCCAAATCAGGAAATAGAAACCATAGAATGATGTGGCGATTGACCAATCAGTGATCTCCACATCATAGTCCTGCCCCTGATGCCACCAGCCCCACTCCCATGGCAGTGGAAATGCCCCCTATATCAGCAGCCCATCCCTATGTCATCCCCCACCCGGAGGAGGACTCCGGGTAGGGGTGTAAGGGCAGACTTATACTTAGATTTTTAGGGGGTTATTTATTAAACTCCGAATGCAAAAATCATGAAAAAATTGAGATTTTTTTTTTATAAAATCAGATTTTTGAAAAAATCACTAATTTTTCTGAATTTATTAAACCCCGAGGATGGGAAAAGTCTGAATCTGAAAATCCGGCATCTCAGAACTGTCAAGGTTGCATATAAGTCAATGGGAGAAGTCCCAATGATTTTTTGATGTGCGCTAGCTTTTTGGCAATACCCTGAAGTTTTTGGGCAAAATCAAAAAAAATTGCGAAGATTTTCGGGGAAAATGTATTAATAAATAATCCCAAAAAACCCATGTGGATTTGGTCAATTTGGATAAATAACCCCCTTAGTGTTTTCTAAAGCTTAACACAAAAATAGGGTAGAAATGCTGCACACAATGTTTTGCGGTTCAACTGTCCAACTGTCTCCAAAGATGCCCCAGTAGCTCCCCACCTTCTTTTCTGCTGATTCACAGCACATGCTCTGGGCTGCTGTCACTTACCTGATCTTCGGGACTGACTCACAATATACTCTATACTTATTTATTAAAATCCAAATTAAAATCAGTCCAACCAAACTAGAATCCACGATTAGACCTTATTTTTTATTAAAAAATCACAATAAAATCAAGTGAAAACCCAAATTGTATTTTTTTTTCTGAGTTTTTACCTGAATCACTTTATTTTTTATGGCTTTTTCCTGAAAAGCCCACATTTTTATGATTTTTGTCCTAAAAGCCTGAAATAGTCAGATTTTGGCTCATTTCAACACAGTCCAGAAACTTTCAAATAGGATAGGGACCTCTCCCATTGACTTATATACAACCTTGGCAGATATCAGATACTGGATTTTCAAAATTCCAACTTTTATCATCCTCTGGGTATAATAAATCTTGAAAAATTCAAACTTTTTTTTCCACTGAAAATTTGGATTTTATAAAAAAAAAAAAATTCGAATTTTTTTAAATTTGTTGGCATTCGGAGTTTAATTAAAAAAACAGAAAGGAAAAGTACCCTGCTAACAATCTTACTTGGCAGTTACTCATATGAATTGTTTCAATACCTGTTAGTTTAAAGACTTAATATATTCCAATGCAAACCTTGTGATTGTCGTTAGACTAATCCCATGAATTGTTAAATACCAAAGTGCTGTGCTACAAATTAATTATATAATTAATAAGAATTAGACAATTAAAATTAATTGTAGATAAAGTGCAGTGCAATGGAATTCATTCAATTCAATTAAAAAGATTTTAATAAGAACCAATAGGTAAATCTGCCCACAATAAAATTGATTATAAATTGTGGCAGTATTGTTTAATACGTGATTATAGTATCTACGTTCAGAATGGACAACAATTAATTAAGAAAGTGCTTTTCAGTGCTAAATTAATAATTCATTATAACTCAGGTAATTTAACTAGGATAAATATTAAAAAACAATACTCAGGTTCATGAAATGAAATAGGAAAATGGAAAAAGAGAGGTGGAGTTGTACCAAATCTACTACCTAATTTGATTCTAATCCATGGGACACCACAAAGGCAAAGAAGGCAGAGAAACCGGGACTGTGGTCTCGATAGTTAATCTAAGTCCTAAACTGTCAAGTAGTGATGGGCGAATTTGCGCCGTTTCGATTCACTGAAAAATCCGCGAATTTCCCGCGGAATTTGCGAAACAGCAAAAAATGTACGAAATGGTGCCGGCATCTCCATTTTTTCCGAAATTTTTTGACGCCGGCGAATTTTCGCCAGCGAATTTTTGCAGGTGTTTCGCAAACTTTTTCACCGACGGTGAAACGCGCAAATTCGCACCGCCCGAATAAATTCGCCCATCACTACTGTCAAGAGCTATAATGGCCTAAAAAAACACAAATCCACGGCCTCCTGTAAGTTCAGTATTCAGCGAAAGTGAACCGAGTGCTTTATTAAATCCCCACCACCCCTTCAATCCCCATTTAACCCTTTGATTTGATTAAGCCTTGACAAAGCCAGTATAGCAAAATGCGCATCGGCGTTTGAATCCAAATGATCTTAACTTTTTAAAAAAAAATTGGGGGTTAAATGGGAATTGAAGCGGAGGTGGAGATTTAATCAAGCACTCGGTTTGAATCGAATTTGAATTGTACGAATCAAAGTAATATCGCATTCGAATCATAGAAATCTAGGTTTCTCTGAAAAAAAACTTAGATTTTTCAAAGTTCACCAATTGACTCCAAATAGGTTCTAGGAGGCCCCCCATAGGCTATTAACTTTCCAGTTTTGCCTTTTCCAGCTTCCAATTTAAAATGTTATCTAGTTGTCAGGAATCATGGACCCTGCAAACCAAAAAGTGTTATTAAGTCATTCTTCTACTTTGGGTCCTAGCAACAAACAGCTGCAATATTGAACTGGAGCTTTGCTGTACAACAACATTAGAATTAGAATTTAAAATCAACCAAAATTAGTGATTTTTTTTAGAATATCACAATATCTCCATTATGCTAAAAGTTAATTTCAAGGTGAGCTACGTTTTTGAGCTTCCTATAAAGCCTCTCGTCTCTAATCTATCCTATTTTAGCAACTTAGTCTGTTAACTGTACAATGGTGAACTGATTAATGGCCAATGTTCCATTAAAAGGCTCCGCATTGTTATTTCCTTTTGTTTAATATTAAATAGAATGCGCTGTGCATATAAATGACTCATGCAGGACGCCCGGAACGTGCTGAAATGTTGCTAGTTAACTTGATCTATTATTTAACTTTGTTTTAGAAATGTAAATTATTTCCAAAATGTCTCATTAAAATTCTATTTGGCTGAACAGAAATGAGGATGGCGTAGAGGGGAAGTGACTGATGGAAAGATAATCTAAAATCACAAAGTAGAAACAGCATTAACATGAAAGCAACAAATGAACGGAGACAAGAACTCGTCAATGGAACAATGGCCAGGCAAAAGTATATTTAACACCTGAGAGACAAAGAGATTGAAAATAACGGAAATAAAAAAACAGTTTAATTGCTAATTTGCGATGAGTTCTCATCAACTGCAGTTTCACAATATATTCCTTACACACCAATATGTATGGAATTAAATATAATATTTGTACTGTAACTGCAAAACTCAACACTTGGTTAAGTTATAATGGGCCATATTCAATTCAGTGATAAAACGCTTTTTCACGTGAACACTCACAGATGAGATTTAATTTGAGATTCAAAAAAGTTATTGTAATAACTTACCCCGGTAGGGGTTGTGGAGTTCGGCGGGGACGCTCGTTGCACTCCAAGCGGGGACGCTCGCAGGGATCTTCTGCGCCTAGGGCGCGCGCGCCGCTTCCACCCCCGTCTTAAAGGCGCAGGCGCGCTGACGTGTGACGTCAACGCGCAATGGAGCGAGTTTTGAATATATTTAAAGGGACAGTTTGTATTGTAGAATGCCCGTGATAGGATTGATATCCTGGTGCTTCCTGTGTTTGTGCTTGCTGATCCTGACCTTGATTCTTGTTTGATTACCCGTGTTTGACCCTGCTTGTACACTGACTACTCTGAACTCTGAATATTGACCCAGCCTGAACCTTGACCACTCTCTTGCCTGATCCCATCTGTCTGATTGATTACCCGGTTTTGACCCTTGCCTGCCTGACGATTCTGATATCCGCCTGCCTCGATCCAGCCTGTCTGACCATCCATTTGCCTTGACCTTTGTACCGTGACCTTCGGGCCAAAGACTCTGCTAAGAGCCGTGCCCCTTTGCCAGCCAGAACATCTCGCCTTGCACCCCTCGTTAAGTCCAGGTGGCACCCAAGTAAGCTGAGGGCTCCTCCCGAAGCCCTACTGGTGAAGCCGAGCCGAGCCCAGGGTGCTTGGCATTTGTTCTGGTATTGGGTGCCGGCCGTGACAGTTATCTCACGATTTATCACGTGAAAACTCTATTGAAGTCTATGGGAAAAAGTTGGAAGAAAATTCTCCTTGAATTGAATATCGCCAGTTCATGAGTTTTCACGTGATGAGATAACTTTTTATCTTCCCCATATTTCTAGGTACTAAGTTAATTTAGCAGGTAACACCCCAATGACAAATATTTGGCTATAGTGTTTATAGGAAGACACCCATTTGACTTTAAAGGAGAAGGAAGGCAACCAAGGCAGTTTATTGCCAATAGATTAACCGCAAGTGTGCAAGATATAACACTATATTTATTCTGTAGAATGCTTTACCATACCTGAGTAAAAGCTCTAGAAACTCTATTTGTTTAGGATAGCAGCTGCCATATTAGCTTGGTGTGACATTACTTCATGTCTGAGTCTCTCCCTGCTCACTCATAGTTCTGGGCTCAGATAACAACAAGGATAGGAGGAAGCAGGAGGAAAAAGGGAGGGAGAAGAGCAAACTGAGCATGCTCAAGCCCTAGCCCTAGATAAAAACAGGAAGTCTAATACAGAAGCCCATGTGTACTCAATAGAAGGAAAGAAATGCTGTGTTTCTTTTGACAGAGGACTCATTAGCATTGCTCTGAGGGTTAACTGGTGTATTAATATAAACCTTTCTTATAAACCTTACTTACTTTTAACCTTTCCTTCTCCTTTAAGGGGAAACACCTACTGCTGCATTTTAGTGTGATAATTATCTGAGCCATGAGTGTACCAGCATGGTCCTGCTGATTCTCATTTAGGTCAATGGCTCTTCAGTCTTTTGCAAAGCTGAAAATCATGTGGGTGGCAAATTAGTCATAATTGCCCCATATGCAATCACCCTAGAGGTTAAATTTACTTGATATAAATCATATATAACATTTTGTATAGCCTAACAAGGAACCTGGGGAGGTGAATCCAGTCTGCCCCAATGTACTTAGCAGTTACAGAGCTGCCATAAAAGAAGTATACCACTTTATATTAAGTAACTTATATTGTGTTTTCTTGAAGAATTTGGGTGAGTCAAAATGTTTACTGATTAATTTTATTAATGGCAAACCTGATTACAATTTTGTAGCATATATTCCAGTTGAAAATTTCTTTACCACTTGTCTACTCTTGTTTCTACTTTAATATAAAGTATTTAAAAGAGCAAAATTTTATCCAAGTAACATTTACTTACTTTAATAGATTTTCTTCTCTCCAATTTTTCCAAGATAGAAATCCTTGTCTCCAATTATTCTAAGATATATACGTCCTTCTTTGCAGATAATCTAAGATACAGTAGACTACCTTCTCTCCAATTATCCTAATAGACTTCCTCCTCTTCAATTATTCTAAGAATGGCTTCCTCCTCCAATAATTCTAAAAACAATTTCCTTTTTCTTCTTAAGCTTTGAGCTGATCCACACACACTATGCACTTATCTTTTTCCCATCATCCATAAAATATATTATGGTTGCTATTCCCACTACCACTACATTTTCAGATCAATTTACAATCATGAACCGAGAGAACAAGCATTCTCAGCAATATGCCGCTATTTATTCCTCCTACTCCTGTTCTAATGTTGCATATCTTAGAGTTAGAAACTGGAGGGTAAGTAGTTGGAAAACAATTTCAGAGGGCTCTAGAGAAAGTTGGACATGATCAGAGTTCCATAAAAGGGGCAGTTTACGCCTTTGTTGATGTGCTGTGAGTTCAATTTATGGGGCCTGTGCTGAACATAATGTTTGTATATTGTTTTATTCATCAAGTCTTGAACTAAACAGGGCAAACAAGGAAATTCCCAGTACACAGATGAGAATAAGTAGGGGGAATATCCACACATTGGTAATCGTTTACCTTGCAAGAATCAAATATGGAGTAGCATCAGTCTGCTTCAATGCCCTGTTTAACTCAAGAAATAACAAACAATATTGATTATTGTGATTAAAACAACAAGAAAAAACCCTATTCATTGCACTTATGTTGAATAAGGAGGTATACTTGCCCTTTAATAATGCCTGATAAATATAGGTACAAGAGATGCAAAAGATTTGCATAATGGCACAAGTTATAAGGTGTCACTGAGAATATAGTGCTTGGGGTTGTTGTGAATTGGGAATGTTTTTGTATAGTTTTGGTAGAAATCTATCTGCTTTTATATACTGTATATTCTAAGAAAAACAACTTCATTTGCTGTTAAGTGTACTCTACCTGTGAAGAAATTAAAGCAGCAAAGAACATACTGGTCTGATAGTCAAGAACAATAGCACATACATTTGATTCAATTGCCTTTTATACAGTACTATTCCTCACATTTCCTTTTAGATTCTTTAATTTAGAAGGCATTTTAAAAATAGTGCAAGTTCCAGTCCCCACAATGTTTTTGGAGACCATTCCAGGACACAGGCAGATAAAACTTTGCTAGACTTCATATTGTGGGGTTTTGCTCAAACTAGTATTGGTAGAATCAAGGTAGACGGGAAAAAGGGACACCAAACTTCGGTCTTCTTACTGTGCTTTATTAATATCAATGCAGGTTCATCCAAACCGTGAAGCACATACAGTCACTTTAAAATAAAATAAAATTAAGTTGGACCCTCAGTCTTCTGGGATCTGACTGGGATTCTCAACACAAAACACAACAAGGTACACAATTGCTTTCACGCCTCCCTGTTCACTACACTTTCTGCAGCTCTCCAGAAAAACACTCTCTTTCTAGAGGGAAGAGCAACTCCTTTTTATGGGCAAATATTTAAAGCCTATAAAATGTACCTAAAATACACATTTTTTAGGGCAGACAGGTGTGATTGAAAACCACCCTGCCACATAACATACCAAATAATCAGCTTGCAAACAAATGTACATCTTGGAAACTGCCCAAAGCTATTTATTAGACATCACAAGTGATTTCAGTGATTGGAGTCTCAATGAATCTGACCACTTTTACTTCGCTGAAAATGGGAATTGCCATGAATGGGTGTTTTTTTGAACATTTTTCAAAACGCACAACATTTTTTTACTATAAATTAGGGAGGTTAGTTATTAAAGTCTGATTCTCTTCTCATTGGCCTTTTAAAGAGGAAAAACACAATATTTTTGTGGAAAAAACCCTAAATTTTTGGGAATTTATTAAACCCTGAGGGTGTTAAAAGTCTGAATAAAAAGGTACTCCAACTCTGACCTGCCGAGTTCATGTAGAAGTCAATGGCAGAAGTCCATAAGATATCCTGATCTGTTTTGGGTTACGTGCAATAATCCTAAGATTTAAGTGGTTTTCAAGCAGCAAATCGGAAAAAGTTGCCATTTCCGCAACAGATCCGATTCTATTTGATGCCTCGGTATTCGGGCATCAAATAGAAAAAGTCGGGGTATTCGAATTTTTTCAAGATTTTATTGAGTATTTTCCTGAACAAGAAATTTTCAGGAAAGTGTATTGATAAATCAGGGGGAAAAAAATCAGTGCGAATTGATCAGGGTAGTTTTCCAAAAATTCTTTGGATTTTGATAAATAACCCCCTAGATGCTGTGGGTGTTTTTTGTAGTGAAACAAGGCAAAATATTTTACTTGTGCCTACTCATGATGACCAAGACCTTTACATCATCTGCACATTAGATCGTAATAAAGTTATGTCTAAGGGTTAGAACTACATGGGCGATTTTGGAGCGATCCGACATGCTGCGCAAAAACAATGCGCCTCTGCATCCGACAGTTGTGTTGCGTCGGATCAACGCTGCAACTTCATCCGACAATGCATTCACTTACCTTATTTCCGTTGCATCTGATTTGACACCTGCGTTTTTGCGCAGTGTGACGGATCGCTCCAAAATCGTCCGTGTAGTCCTACCCTTATATAAAGCCTGAATAACTAAACTGTTAAAATACATTTTTTTTTTAATTAAATTGAGTTTTAAAGTGACATTTAATATATTTCAACAGGGAAAATAAGGACAAAACTGTCTCCCATACTCAAGTAATAGAGTTTGTAGCTTTCTTTGTACCTTGCCGCAGATAGAGTTATATCTGGCTCATGCAGAAAATCAGGTAATGACATCCCAGACTTCATGCGGATGTAACCTAGTTTTTAAAAAAAAAAAGAAACTGAACTGCCCAATCTGATACTAAAATTGCTTCTCAAACCTGATATTTTATCAGCGTATACAAAGCAGATTTCTGATAGACACATCACTGTTGTATATGTTCAGGCGAGAGGTAGAACTGAGAGCTAAGCCAGTGATTCCTCGGCAAATGTTTGAATGAATATTTAATGTAGTGGGTCCAGGCTGAAAGATTAAGTAGATTCAGTGAATTCTCCCTGTAATTTCCTTAACAGCTCTGGATCAATTTTGTTTGGGTACAATGCCTAGATTGAGATAAATGACAGAAGCGTAAAAAGGCAATAAATTGTAATGACGGAAAGTTGAGAATTAGTCAGATAAATGAAGTGTTATGAATATGAATGAATCATGCTAGCAAAATATTGGTGCAATGTAATGTAAAGTAAATGGCATAGATGTTATAAACTGAAATTCTGTTTGGATTAGAAATAGAAGTCTGTGTGATGCACAAAACAAAAACTTCACTAGACGTACACAACCCAGTCCCAAAGGAGCTACAGTCCTTCTTTGAAGCCTTCCCCTCCCACATCTCAGCTCCATTATATGAAGTTACCAAAAGAAAATAGGGAACTCGAATGGAAAACTCAGCAAAAGAGCACTAAGGGTAAAGCAACTATGGTTACAAAGTTTGTTTGGGACGGCAACACATAGCAACCAATCAGATGTTTCGCTTTCAAATAGTCGGCCTGGCATTGCTTATTAAATGCTACATGCCTATTGCTTCATCAAATGCATTGCAGTAAAACATAAAGGAGGTAATATCATAAAAGTCATAAAATGTAAGGAATCATTTCCTTGTCCTATTGCTGGGTTTGATTTTGGTATCTGGTGCATTGCAGCCATTTGCCTTACCTCTTTTCTATTGAGGCAGGCTAGAAGTATAGGTTTACCCAGTTATGGGGTTCCTGTGTCTATCCCTAGTGCTGCCAATTACATTCATCTGCTTTGTGTTAATTGGCAGGTGCAACCAATCTCTAGTGAATGCCCAGCAAAAAGCCTTTATATAAACCTTGATCTGGCTTTAGCAGTTGACAGTTCCTAAAGGTCTCCATACCTACTGGAACTCAGGTCAAAATCCAAGCAGGGACAAGCCCTTGCTGCATTTATTTGCAAATGTGCAACCTTTTGGGGTGAACCCCTTTGTGATGCTTGACAAATGGCTTCATCCCGAAACGTTGCACCTTCGCAAATAAATGCAGCAAGGGCTTGTCTCTGCTTGGATTTTGACCTGAGTGCTAGTGACAATTTTTTGTACAGGTATAGGATCCCTTATCCGGAAACCCGATATCCAGAAATCTCAGAATTAAGGAATGGCTGTCTCCCATAGACTCCATTTTATCCAAATAATCCGAATTTTTAAAAATGATTTCCTTTTTCTCTGTAATAATAAAACAGAAGCTTGTACTTGATCCCAACTAAGATATAATTAATCCTTATTGGAAGCAAAACCAGCCTATTGGGTTTATTTAATGTTTACATGAATTTCTAGTAGACTTAAATTACCCAAATTACGGAAAGATTTGTTATCCGGAAAACCCCAGGTCCCGAGCATTCTGGATAACAGGTCCCACACCTGTACTATTTTTTTGAAGCCTTCTTCACCGGGCACCCTGAATTCACTTCATGGAGAGTCAGGGTCTGCTGGGTAGGTAACTCCTGCACTTCCACCTCTAAGTCTGAACCTGTTTGCCTTGTGTTCCATGTGCCCTTGAACCCATTCTACACATATTTTCCCCATGTTAAGCCAGTATGCTTGCTGCTATTGTTTTCTTTGCCTGTACCTGTGCTTACAAACTGGTCTACTTAGTTACTCCATTTTGGCTTTATTAAACTGTGGGGTGTGCAAATATTAGAGCATTACCCCCTTTGATCCTGTTGTGGCCCCTTGTTGGTCGAATTACCAATAAATAATGTAACTTTCATGCTGCTTCACGAGTGGTAACTGGGCACGAACACAGTGCAATGAGTGTTGAATGTGTAAGTCTTACCTTTATAGAACATTAACTTAAGGGGATAATGCTATATCAAAACACCCTTATAAGTTCTTTATGCAATTATGCAAAAAGTGTTGTTTTATTTCAATTGCAAAGTCTGGTTTTTACTTTATTTAATCTGCTAATTAATGCTCACGGGCTTGATAGATCATGAGCCACTGTGGTGTGAAGGCTATATTATACAGATAGAATTGCAGCCATAAAGCACAAGAGAATCACTACTTTGTGGAAGTAAAGATGTAATTACCTTAGTATTTTTTTCCCCAAACTACTCTACAAATTTTTCAGCATAAATACTAATTGCATTTTTTGTAATACATCGTGACGTCATTTCGGTACTTCGCCGATTTACTAATGGTCGCTGGCGTAACTTCGCTAGTGAAGGAGATAGACTCTAGCAGTACTTCGCCTGGCGAATTTGCGGTCTGGCGAACGGACGTAACTACGCAAATTGACTAAGAAGCGGCTTTTACTGAACATTACCTCTTGCGCCAGACTTGCCTTTTGGCGCAATTAGCATTGTGAATTATATATTGTGTATTATATAGTGAATAAAGTACCCCCTTTTGTAAAATATAAGGATATTATAAGTTACCGAGGAGTTTCATGACCATATAAAAACACGAGGCCGAAGGCCGAGTGTTTTTATACAGGTCAGGAAACTCCGAGTTAACTTCTAATAAAACTACTACAAACTCAAGCGCAGGGAATTTAAAAGCTGTAACAGCTCCCAATCACAGTGCCCTGTCATATCAGTACCACATAAAAAAAAAACTTCCTGAAAGATCTATTTGTAAGAAAAATCCGCTAAATCACTAAAGCAGTTTATTGTATAACCTTAATGTAAGTAAAATTCATTATATATACATGCATAAAATTAATTTATTGAACTATAACACACACATATTCTATAACAGTATTTACTGAAAAAATTACACAGATAAAATTACTCAAAACACTCACGTTTTACTTTAAAATGACATTAAAATCGACATAAACTAGAACATTTGTTTTACAACCGCACTTTGTAGCCACAAGCAAAAAATATCACACCCAATGAACATAAAGACACCCATTTTTAAATGATAGCAACAACAAATGTAACATGGACCCCACCATTTTGTGACATCCCATTATATTAATTTCAATTATTTTTTCTTCTTTGCACTTTTCAAATTTTAGGACACATGCACTGTAGTTCCCAAACTTTTAATTACACACTGTGATCACCACATATTTGATATACTGTGACCCCTAAGCATTTCATGACACTTTGGCACCCAAGTATTTCAAGACAAACACAGTGATGGCCACCCAAGTGCTTCATGACACATAGGGGCAGATTTATCAAGGGTCAAATTTGAAGTTTATGAGAGTTTCTAAAAACTCCCATAAACTCAAATCTGAAAAAAAAAACGACCCATCGAAATTCATTAAAAAAATTTAAATTTTTTAAATTAAGATGAATAGGATCGACCTGCAAAATCAAATCTAATTTGAATTGAATTAGATCAAATTCAAGTTTCTTCACACCAAAAAAAATAAATAAATAAATAAAGCGACTCAGATTAATTGTAGGAGGTCCCCCATAGGCTAAAACACCAAATTTGGCAGGTCTAAGATGGCGAATAGTAGAATTCAAATTCTTAAAGGGACAGTACATGATAAATATCAAAATTCTAATTTTTTTTAACTCGAATTGAATTTGGTCTATTCCTTAGATGAATTACACTAAAATTAAACCGAAATTTGAATTTAAAAATTAGAATTTTCAGTTTGACCCTTGATAAACTGCCCCTATTACAGTGGTGACCCCAAAACACTTAATGGTAGACTCCATAGCCCCCAAAGCCTAAACTTTATTCTGATGCACACAGAAAACACCACTAGGCAAAAAATGCAGGAGAGCCCTGCAAATTTATCTCAATATTTCCTGCTACAAACTCCGATCAAATCCACTTGCGTTTTTTACGCTTATTTCATCTGATTTCATCTGATACGCTTTTTCATCTGATTTTCACGACTTTTTCGTAATTTTCACCCGAAAACTCTGGGGTATTGCCCGAAACCCAGTGCACAACAAAAAATCATTGGGACTTCTCCCATTGACTTGTATGCAACCTCGACAGGTCTGAGATGCCGGATTTTCAAATAAAGACTTTTCCATCCTCGCGGTTTAATAAATTCCAAAAAATGTGTGATCTGGTTTTGATTTGGTCTTCATTTTTTCATAGTTTACAAATTATTTGCCTTTTTCTTCTGCCATTTCCCGACTTTAAATGGAAGTGAGGGGCAACTGTCCCTGGTAGCCAAACAACTATTGTTCTGTGAGGCTAAAATTGTATTGTAATTATTATTGCTTATCTTTCTGTTTAGGCCCTCTGCTATTCATATTGCATTCTTTCATTCATACCACAGCCTGATTGGTAGGGTAAATTGGATCCTAGCAGATAACTTCTAAAATCCCAAACTGAAGAACTTAATACTTCAAGAACTAAAAAAAGACCAGTTGCAAATAGTCTGAGAAAATCACTATCTACATCAGATACTTGAAATGTAAACTAATGCTTTAGACACCATCAATCACTCTAATGTATTTCCCTCTTCAGACAGGTTTCTGTGTATACAGAGATGGCAAAAAGGTTTAAAATTTTAACACAAGAACAAACAAACTTTATCATACAACAGAAAAATTACAAGACCTTAGAAAAGACCCACAGTGACATCGCAACTTTACAATCATTTCTGAAAGAAATAAAAGAAACCAGAAGAATTGAAGAAATTCCACACCATGAACTAGATAAAATTCTGGCAACTTTCATAATATCTGTTCTCAGAAAAGATTCAAAAGAATATGAGCCACATACACTATGCTGTATTTTAAGCAGTGTTGACAGATATTTAAAAGACAAAAAATATCCACACACTATAATGTTTGAACCCTCAAATTAATTTTATTTTTCTAAAGAAAGAAGGAAATCAACCCAACAATGCAGAAGCATTAACAGATGAAGAAATAAACAAATTGTATGACTCAGGGACAATGTCCTTAGATAATCCAGCAAGCCTACTCAACTTCGTTTTCTTCAATAATGGAATACATTTTGCACTTCGAAAGCAAGAGCAATATGGGGTGACATAACACAAAAATGACATAACACTAAAAACTGACTCAACTGACAAAGAATTCCTTGAATACAAAGAGCGCCAAGCAAAAACAGGAGTGAATCCAAAAAAATATTTGCCCAATAAAACCATGCATGTACAGCACATCAGAAAACACACAAAGAAATCCAATAGCCGCATATAAAAAATACAGAGATAACCGCCCAGAAACCATGAATGAACCTAGCTCCCCTTTCTACCTAGCACCAAATTTTCATTTCAAACCAGGTTACTCAAGGTGGTTTAGAACAATGAAGATAGGTGTGCACAAAATTAGAACAATGATGTCATCAATGAAACTAAAGGCATCTTTAACCATTCCACTCGAAAAAACACTATCCAGAAGCTAGTAGACAGCAATGTACCCCCAACAGAAATAGTGCAAATATCCTGACATAAAAGTCTAAGCAGCATCAATAATTATGCATTATGGAAATTTCAAAAATACTTCAAAAAACAGAAGAAGGAACCACAAATATTCCACAAGAAACAGAAAATTAACAGTGACATCGCAACTTTACAATCATTTCTGAAAGAAATAAAAGAAACCAGAAGAATTGAAGAAATTCCACACCATGAACTAGATAAAATTCTGGCAACTTTCATAATATCTGTTCTCAGAAAAGATTCAAAAGAATATGAGCCACATACACTATGCTGTATTTTAAGCAGTGTTGACAGATATTTAAAAGACAAAAAATATCCACACACTATAATGTTTGAACCCTCAAATTAATTTTATTTTTCTAAAGAAAGAAGGAAATCAACCCAACAATGCAGAAGCATTAACAGATGAAGAAATAAACAAATTGTATGACTCAGGGACAATGTCCTTAGATAATCCAGCAAGCCTACTCAACTTAGTTTTCTTCAATAATGGAATACATTTTGCACTTCGAAAGCAAGAGCAATATGACCTACAATGGGGTGACAGAACACTAAAAACTGACTCAACTGGCAAAGAATTCCTTGAATACAAAGAGCGCCAAGCAAAAACTGGAGAGAATCCAAAAAAATATTTGCCCAATAAAACCATGCATGTACAAACACAAATATTCCACAAGAAACAGAAAATGAACAACCATTCACATCATCAGCTACAAACAACCAACCAATACCAACTATCAATATTTCTTTCCAACAAGAGACAGGCATTAAGAAAAATACAGTAGAATCCCTTTTAGGGCCAAATTGTGTATTCAACAATTCAAATATTTCAATACACATATACCACAACTCACCACAAGGACCTCCTAAAAAAACAAGAAAAATTATATGCAGTTCAGAATCTGACAAAATGTAAAATGTCAAAGCTTATTAGATTTCAAAGTTTCTCTGAAATTGATACTATTGCAAAATAATACAAATCTATGAACAAAAATTTTAAAAGAATTGTCATACAAACTAACAACAAAACATGTTGATATGTTTAAAAAGACTGTGTTTCTGTCTAATTCATACACCTCACAAATAACCTCATAAATTTTTTTAGAGCAGAATATATCTTGTCCTTATTCTTAATAATGCATACACAGTATGCATACTTGTAGATTATAATAGATAATATAACCACTACTAAAATTTATAAAGACATTAGAAGTCACCTGAGAGTTCCATGACTTGTTTAAAAGCACTCATGCTTTTATATGGTCATGGAACTCCTTGGTAACTTCTAATATCTATATATTTGGGTAATCATGTCTCACAATGCAGCAGGTCCACATAGCCACTAATAAGACTTGAAGATAGCACCTTCACCAAATTCCTTATGTATTGGAAGCCCGTCCCACTATCTTCACAGTGTCACCACAGGTCACCAAAATTCTAATTCTTGGACAGCATTCCAAAAGTCCCTTTTTTATATGGCTAAACACCTTTATTCACCACAGCAGACTATGGTGCAAGACCATAGACCAAGACCAAGACCGTCGAATGCTGTTTTACATGGCACGGTAATAGTGGACAAAACCATTAGTGCCATTAGCCTAAAAAGTATATTTTAGATTCTGTTGAGCCTACTGATTGCTCCAGTCTTCAAAAAAAATAAGTTTTTGACTCCAATTATCCCCAAAATAGATGCTTCCATATCAGTGAATACAGAATGTTTATTTGAAATTGCAATTTTACGGACCCGTCTTGAATCTTGACTGAACTTAGAAGAGTTTTCCTGAACTGGTATGAATCCTACAGAAGAAGACAGCCTGGAACTTTGAAAACTATTTTATATGCATGAGAACATTTCTAGCCATTCAAAAATACAAACGTTGATCAGAAGCAACAAAAATCTTGTGCACTTGCAAAGATGGTGATCATTTTATTTTATATAAAATAGGCATATTTTGGGGGAATAAATTACACATTTGAAGTTTTCTTGAGACAGTTATTAAATCTGCTCATCTGAAAAAATGAAAGATTAATAACTTCTTTCAAGAACAAAATACCATGCAACCCCATTCCCTGCATTATAAGCAAATAAATTACAAAATTATAAATATACACTATTCATGAGACAAGAACAAAGCCACATTGGAACGTTTCTAATTTTTTACTCTACAATAATCATAATTTTAAGTAGTTGAATATGGATGGTAACAATCACAGCATTAATCATGCAGACAATTATGTATTTTAATATGTGTCGTGTATCAAACTACCAAGTCAGGAAAAGTAATCAAAAGAAAAATGAAAGATTATCAGTTTTGAATGAAAGTGCAATGTTCTTCTGGAGTAATTAACAAATGAAGTGCTCATAGAGACAAAGTAGAATCACAATTTGGGGATAAGGCTCATTATATTAGGTGAAGATTAACATTTAGATTAAGGTTTAGAACAATGAGGCAGAGGTTACATATTAACTCCAGCTCTCTGGGAATAGGTTTATCATTGTTTGGGTACTATGGCAAAAGAGGGGTCTTGACGTGGCACATGAACTTACATATTTTGGCCAAAGTGTGGTACTAACACCTCAATTTTTGTAAAAAAAAATATTTTTAAAGGCAAACCATGTGCTGGCGATCTTTCTCTTTTTTTGTGTACAAATAGTGGCCATTCAGCCTTTAAAACAGGGAATCACTTTCACTACAGCCCCCGAGTTAAGGGGAAGTGCATCATGGTCTTAGTACTCAGTCACATTGTTTACTGGGGGACTTGATTTTAAATGCACAACAAAGGAAAGTAATGATCATGGGAATAAAAGAATCAACGCAATGATAGCTGCATTTGCAACAGTGATTGGTCAACACCCGAGCTTATGTACTGGATGCAGCAAAGTATGAATCCAAACAAAATGTATAACCCCCATATAATCTTGCTATAATTTGAAGCTGGTTTTTACTTTTTTTTTAGTCATGGTTTCTTAATTGTGTTCTATTTGTATTTTTCACTCTATAGCATCCCAAAGAAACATCAAATTAGACCAGGAAAATATAAGACGAAGAGACAGAACTTAATTGGCACATCCAAGGCAGCAGTCTCAGTCGGTCAGACAAAGGGAGGAAGATGTGCACAAGTAGATATAGAAATGGACCCTAAATCTAGACCCTTTCACAGTAATTAATCTAAGTGAATTTTAACTCAATGACACACAAAGTTCAGTATTAGGAAAATAACTCAATACATTTAGTGATAGATGTATCAAGGGTCGAGTTTAGAATTCATGGAAGTTTATTAAAACTAAGATGAACTACAAATTTCCAAAATCGAATTCATTTTTTTTTAAATAACCCGAATTGAATTTTAACGATTCCCTAGTCGAATTTCACTTCGACCCTTGATAAATCTGCCCCTTAAAGTAATAAAAGTTGTCTTTTAATTCTGCCGGAAACTAATGAACTACATTTTGATGAATCAAGACAGCTTAATAATGCTGTATATCACAGGTACAGACATTGTTTTCCAACAATATGGATTCATGTTATATGATGTACGGGCTGGCCCGATGCCCACAGGATTACCCGCAGGTCAGTCCGGTTCGGGCCAACTTCGCACCCCCATTTGCGGGTGGCAGGTCGAGCTCTTCTTCCTGCTCTCCTGCCCGCCACCTTACACTGCCGGCTTCCAAATTCTGCTTTTATAGCTGCAAGCCTGCTCGCCTTTCCCCTTTTGTGACATCATCTGCGGGGAAGGTCAGTGTGGTTTTATAAAAGGAACCCGGAAGACAGGCATGGGTGGGTGGAGGGAGGGCGGGTTCGGGTTTTACCTGACCTGCACATCACTAATTGATGTAGCTAAGTTTCCATGAATAACAAGGTACTGTTTTATTATTACAGAGATAACGGGGTTTCCAGGTAATGGATTGCATACCTATGCAAAAATTTAACCTCTAAACCCACAGCTTTCAGAAAAAGTTTTCAAATCTAGAGGACACTGCAGTACAAGATGGAGTGATTTCAGCTAGAACAGGTCATTGCCTGAAGACTGATAATCCAGATACACCAACATTCTACCTTTTACCCAAAATTCATATACAGTATATGCCACTAGACAACCAGGAAGGCCCATTTTTTTCTGAGGTTGGTAGCCTAACAGAATATGCATGTATATATATAGTGAATAAAGTACCTCCTTTTGCAAAGTATAAGGATATTATGAGTCACAGAGAAGTTCCATGACCATAAAAAAGCATGAGATTGAATTCTTATTTAATATAAGTGTCAAAATGAATGATCAATTCATCAGAATTAATTGATCCATGTTATAATGATCCTCTTTGTATCACTTAAGAGATATTTGAGGTTCCCTCTGTGTGTAACTGATATTGGATTGAGCATCCTCTGTGGTATGGAGTAGGGTACGACGTTACCAAACATACGGTCCTACCCCATACCACATGGGCTGCAAAAAACATTTTGAAAGCCCATGTAGGGAAATCTACATTTACTGAAACAACTAAATCACTGTCTGTCAGGATTTGTAGGCAAAGGGTGAATCAGAATGAGTGGGCAATTTTAAAAGCCGACGGTTTTGAAGTTTAGTCCAAAGAGATTTAAGTTGATCAGTTTTATTAAATTCAGTGAACAAAATCTGCAACTAAAGGGAGCGACTCAGCAGTTTTATTATTACATGCTGTTAATAAAGATTCCCCTTGAACATGAAATTTAATTTTATGTTATTAAATCATAAACTATTGCACACCCCACTGTGAGTCAGACTGCTCAGCAGATTCCTCATGAAGCAGCTCATTACAATATTGTACTTGTCATGAACTCATCAAGGATTAATTACATTGAATCGTTTTTTTTAATTGGGGGGGCATACCAGCAATCATTCCATTGTAATATTTCATTATTTTCAGGATTACGCTTTAAATATCTTAACTCCCTGATCTTTACATTCTCACATTCATGTCATAAAACTAACATTGTGATATGGCCCAATGTGAGTGATTAATGCTTAGATAAAGAAGAATTTAGTAGTGGCAATACTATTAAGCAAAGAGGTTAATGCTTTGAAATCAATGTTGGAATGTAATTCTCATGATGCTGCACATTATTTCCCTGGTAACGTCATGGCCGCCCTAGACTATATAAAAACATATTTAACTAATTTGGGTTAAAGAATATATCTATCTCCTTTTGAGCTTGTCTACTTGATAGAATATAAGTTAAAAGCAAAGTAAAATGCATAAAAGTCATAATTAAATTTAGAAACTGTATGTCTAGTAGGATTTTTATGAATCCAGGTCATGATATTGTCACAATCTGTATAGTAGAAACATTGTGGGTGGCTTGGAGGATAACACTCTAAAGGGAGGGAGGTAATTAAAATCACAAGTGTTGCTTAAAATGGCTTTAGTGCAAATGTTTAACGCTGCTCGCAATGTAAAATAATTCTCTGGCAAATATTACATTGCTCATTATCGCTAAACAAAGGTTAGCATTGACACTTGGAGTTTCGTGAAATCATTTGTCTCAAAAAACATTTTGGCATTTGAGACATTTTATTACATACACTGCACACGTTCACCAAAGCCATTGGTTAGGAAACTTTGTGAGGAAGTCGTTAAAGTCTGAAATCAGTCAAAAAGGACACAATGAAAATCTTGGCCACTAATGTTCCCAATGGTTAAAGTGAAAGTTTTTTGTGCTAAACATATTACATTGCCCCATTAGTGAACCCCTGCCTAATCCTGTCTTCACCAATACCCTTTAGGAGCTTAATGCTGAAAAGTGACATGGAGAACCTAAACACAAATTCATCAGAGTTTTAATTTAAAAAATGTGTTTTTTCATAATAAATTTCGATTGGTCGAATTTTGAATTTATGGAAGTTTTAAAAACTCAACATGTATTCGAGTTAGGCCTTTGATAAATGTGCCTCTATATTTTGTGATTTGGCATTGCTGAATATTGTATGATGTTGTATAATTGGTTCTTTTGGTGAATGAAGTATCTTTATCGAATCATGTGTCCTTAATAGTGGACTGTTTCCTGATATGAAATAGCTGAGCGAGAGATCCATTCCTAACACCAAATACACTGATGCTCTGGGACTGGGTAGTAGTTACTTACTGAAACGACTGCTAGGCTCTCCAGTAAGCGAGTGGTGTATGTCTTTGAGCCAGTATTGTTCCTTGGTAAAAATCCCCATGTAGACTATTGCAAACCACTTGCTTAAATTTATAATCCATGGTGTTTGGTATTTTTTTTTTTGTATCAGGTTAATCCACACATCATTAAAGACAAAATGAAGATGCCCACTAAATCCTCTTTGTTCTGCCACTAAAGTGATAAAGTGTTGTGTACCCTGTTTGGAAACTTAATTACATATTTCACGGGACTGTCCAAAGTTAAAACCATTCTGGATTCAAGCATTAAATATAATTTCATCAAACACTAGAATGCAGTTGCTACCAGATTCTACAGTTGCATTATGGTTTATTAATGTGCTTCCTGAACCATGTTTTGTTTTAGTGGTGCATTTCAAATTGGTGCCTCATGCTGGAATAAGCCATTTCATGAAGGTGAAATCTGTCAGCGACTTCTTCTTTGGCGAAATGGAAGTTCTTGTTTTGATTGAAAGTTAATCCAGTAATCTGGATCTTCGTCTGACATTGGGATAGCAGATACCATCAAGTCTTCAAAATTGAGCAGTGTAAAGGTGTTCTCTGCCACATCACCAATCTGACCAATGTAACAGAAAATAAAACAATTACATGCTGGCTGTGACTTAACCTTACACAGTTCCTAAAATTAGGTTTTGCTTGCATGTGAAGAGGAAAGTTAGGCCATCAACGGAATATGAGCCCCTACTAAAAGCAAAAGTCATTTTACACCTTGAACCTTCTTAAGGAGCTTTCTCTTCTACTACTTGAAAGATCTTCCACTAGAGACAATTTTCACATTATTACAGTCACAGTAATAAAGGTATAGAAAAATATAGCTGAAAATCACCAGAAAGCAAGGCTGATGATTATAATAGGAATGCATACAACTACATATTGCCTACAGTTGCCCAACAGTTACTTCTGTAACATTCAAAAGTAGTATTTTCCAAATGTGCTTATATGTTAAGATACTGTACAAATACTTGAAATTCTTTTTTTTAATAACTTTTTTGTTTAACAACTTAATTCCTCACGTTTGTATAAATTAACTACGCATTGCTGCCAATACTCTTTATACTGTAAGCCCCCGTGAGCAGGGTCCTCTAATTCTCCAGTTTGGACTGTTACAGAGCACCCTGAAGCTGCAGAGGATAAGTGACAGGTAGTAGGGGATATTTACAGTGAGCTGCAGAAATTTGTGTGGAGCTTACATGTACTGTCCCTCAGTTCCATCAATGAAGGGACAAACATTGCCACAAATGCCCTTTATCCTGATCACAGCCTTCTAATCCTACTGTTTTATTCTCTAACCCTTTATTGTAATAAAATGATTATTAACTGCTGAAGTTATAGAAATATATAATGATGATGACATTGCTGTTTAAAGGAATTGTTAAGTGTCAAAATAAAAACTGGGAAAACAGATAGGCTATGCAAAATAGAAAATGTTTCTAATATAGTTAGTTAGCCAAAAATATAATGTATAAAGGCTGGAGTGACTGGATGTGTAACATAACAGCCAGAACACTACTTCCTGCTTAGCAGCTCTCTTGGTTTACACTGATTGGTTACCAGGCAGTAACCAATCAGTGACTTGAGGGGGGGCACATAAGTCATAACTGTTGCTTTTGAATCTGAGCTGAATGCTGAGGATCAATTGCAAACTCACTGAACAGAAATGTCCCATGTGGCCCCCCTTCAAGTCGCTGACTAACTCAGAGTTATAGAGCTGAAAAGCAGGAAGTAATGTTCTGGCTATTATGTTACACATCCAGTCACTCCAGCCTTTATACATTACATTTTTGGCTAACTAACTATATTAGAAACATGTTTTATTTTGCACAGCCTATCTATTTACACAGTTTTTATTTTTACATTGAACTGTTCCTTTAAGCCACAAGAGTTCCCTTTAATCTTTCGCTTTATCCTTCACTACAGACCTCTATTATTAATACAGTAAATTACACATTTGCAATAAGTCATTCTAAGCACCCCAACTGCCAGTAATGCAGATTAACACCTTCACTGCTGCAACTAAGGACACTTTACATAAATGGCAAGTAAATTCCTGCATAATAGCTTAGACTGTTTACAATTAAGTTATAAGGAGTGTTCACATAATTTACCACTCAAGGTTAAAATATACTTGTAAAAACCTGTCATTATTTTTATGGTGCAGTTTTTATTTCTAAATAACACTTTTTACACTGAAAATAATTCACTCTATGCTGTAAAATTTAATTCCTAACCCAAGTGTATTTTTATAGTTGTAATGCTGATGCATAGGCTGCCAACTCAGGTCATTTTGTTTGGTCATGTGCTTTCAAAAAGAGCCAGCACTTTAGGATAGAACTGATATCAGACAGGCTGTTGTTTCTCCTACTCAATGTAACTGAATGTGTCGCAGTGGGACATGGATTTTTACTACTGAGTGCTGTTCTTGTTTCTACCAGGGAGCTGTTATCTGGTTACCTTCTATTGTTCTGCTGATGGGCTCCTGGGGGGGGGGGAGGTGAAGGGTGGTATCACTCCAACTTAAAGTGTAGCGGTAAAGCGTGACTGAAGTTTATCAGAGCAGTCACATGACTGGGGTCACCTAGGAAACTGACAATATGTCTAGTATCATGTCTGATTTCATAATTATATAAAAAAAAAAATCCGTTTGGAAAAATGGATTTCTGTGCAGAAGTTTGCTGGAGCAGCACTATTAATTGATGCAATTTGAAACAAACATGTTTTCCCATGACATTATTAGGGATGCACCGAATCCAGGATTCGGTTCGGGATTCGGCCTTTTTCAGCAGGATTCGGAATCGGCCGAATCCTTGTGCCTGGTCGAACTGAATCCTAATTTGCATATGTAAATAGTGGGGAGGGTGGGATTTCACATGACTTTTTGTTACAAAACAAGTAAGTAAACCAATTTTTTCCACTTTTTCTTTCCCTGCCCCTAATTTGCATATGCAAATTCGGTTCAGGATTCGGCTGAATCTTCCAAGATGGATTTGGGGATTCGGCCGAATCCAAAAGTGGATTCGGTGCATCCCTAGACATTATACCTTTATGAAAAACGAGGAGTTAAAAAAAAAAAAAACATTATATTTTAGGAGACAGAAACAGCATAATGTAGGCTTTATACCATCCTGAACCGTTACATGTAAATAACGTATCAGGATTCAGATGGAACAGGTTCAGTTTAATGTGAAGGATGCAGAATTCTATTTTTGGATCGGTAAGGCACAATAGGAATAATGTTATCTTGTATCGTTAAAGGACAAGGAAAGTCTAAAATAGAATAAGGCTAGAAATGCTGTATTTTGTATACTAAACATAAGCATGAACTTACTGCACCACAAGCCTAATCAAACAAATGATTTATGCTTTCAAAGTTGGCCACAGGGGGCTGTCATCTTGTAACTTTGTTAAACATCTTTGCCTGACCCTGACCCTGCACATGCTCAGTGTGGTCTGGGCTGCTTAGGGATCGTCATAAACAAAGCTGCTTGAATTCTGCATGGCTGGTAAGTAAGGCGGGGGCTCCCCCTGCTGTTCATAAGTATGATTGTTTCCCTGCTCAGCAGTTAGGGACCGTCTGACTATTCCTATCCACAGCAGTAAATGAAGGGAGAATTTCACTGCATTCAGTCAGGTTTCTTATAAAAACTGTACACATTTTTTAATTAAAGTATATTGGAGATAGGTTTCTTTTTCATTAAAGAAAGTAGAAATGGGATTTTATTTTTTTGCCTTTCCTTGTCCTTTAAGTGAAACAACTATATTTGTGTTTAGGATCCTAGGAATAATGCAGCAATTATTCATATTGGGTTCAAGCTTGATGCATATGATATACAGTATGTTCTTATAGCATTTATTAATAAATCTGAGAAGCATGTAATTCTAAATAGACCATTATTTATACTTCACCTTGGGACTCTGATGCTGTAGATGATCCAATTCTCCCAAAGCAACAGCAACATGGTGCTGGTTATCTAGCAGAATTTCCTACAAAAAATGAAAATCTATTTAAATTTTATCTTTGGGTGAACCACAGCGGCCAGAGTTGTGGTGATTTTTTGATGTTACAATCTAAAAAAATAACTATACATTCTTTCAGCACTACAGAGACAGCTACTATAAAATGGCATATTAACATGTTTTAAAAACAATTAAGCAGGTTTAATAATATAATAAGCCAATGACAGCTTTGGAAGGGGCAAGATCATCTCGGGACACTTATATGCAAATCAGCCGAGGCATGTGCATATCTTCACTGTGTCCCACATCCCTAACCCAATATACACAATATACATTGTGTTAGTCCTGAAAAGAAAGTTACATAGTTACATAGTTAAATTGGGTTGAAAAAAGACAAAGTCCATCAAGTTCAACCCCTCCAAATGAAAACCCAGCATCCATACACACACACCTCCCTACTTTTAATTAAATTCTATATACCCATATCTATACTAACTATAGAGCTTAGTATCACAATAGCCTTTGATATGATGTCTGTCCAAAAAATTATCCAAGCCATTCTTAAAGGCATTAACTGAATCAGCATCACAATATCACCCAGCAGTGCATTCCACAACCTCACTGTCCTGATTGTGAAGAACCCCCTACGTTGCTTCAAATGAAAGTTCTTTTCTTCTAGTCTAAAGGGGTGGCCTCTGGTACAGTGATCCACTTTATGGGTAAAAAGGTCCCCTGCTATTTGTCTATAATGTCCTCTAATGTACTTGTAAAGTATAATCATGTCCCCTCGCAAGCGCTTTTTTTCCAGAGAAAACAACCCCAACCTTGACAGTCTCCCCTCATAATTTAGTCTTCCGTCCCTCTAACCAATTTAGTTGCACGTCTCTGCACTCTCTCCAGCTCATTTATATCCCTCTTAAGGACTGGAGTCCAAAACTGCACTGCATACTCCAGATGAGGCCTTACCAGGGACCTATAAAGAGGCATAATTATGTTTTCATCCCTTGAGTTAATGCCCTTTTTTATACAAGACAGAACTTTATTTGCTTTAGTAGCCACAGAATGACACTGCCCAGAATTAGACAACGTGTTATGAGATCCTTCTCATTTAAGAAAACTCCCAACACACTGCCATTTAGTGTATAACTTGCATTTATATTATTTTTGCCAAAGTGCATAACCTTGCATTTATCAACATTGAACCTCATTTTCCAGTTTGCTGCCCAGTTCAAGTTGAACTAATGCAAGATTTTCTTTCAGCCCCGACGTAACCACCAAATTTAAAATATTGTCTGTTTCTTTGCTGCTAGGCATTGGTTTGTATCCAGATTATTTAACGGGTTATTTACTAAAGTCCGATATTTTCTGGTTGGAGTTATCATGAAGATCATGTAGAAGTCAATGGCAGATGTCCCATTTACTATTAGAAAATATAATGATCTGCGTTGGGTTTTGTACAATACTCTGAATAATTCTTGGTTTTCAAGGAATCAATCCAAAAAACATTGTACGATTCAGAATTTTTCAAGATTTTAGGGTCTTTTACCGCACCAGATTTTGAGTTAATTTATTGATAAATAAGATAAAAATGTGGATTACAGTTTGGTCGAAGTGTTTTAAAAAAATAATGAGAAATTTCGGATTTTAGTAAATAACAATGTGTATGTGCAAGATTTCAGATGGCGCATAATAACACAAGAGGAAAAGCTGCTTTCAAAGATGGCAGGCACAGCTAGGAAGGACCCAGAGAAGTTGTGACGAGTGCAGCGATCAGGTGCTTTTTATAAGAAGGAAAATTTTGGTATATTTAAAAATCGGAGTTAGAAATTGTTAGTACTTTATATTTGTTTAGTGGATCAGTTTGATCATTATTGGTGCCCTTTAAACCTGCCAGCAGTCAACAAAACGATAACAGTTACAAAGGAAAATAAAGAAAAATGAATGTCATTAGGCATTTAACTGTTAATATTAATGGAAACTTTGAGGTGTGCCAGCCCTTTGTGCCGTATAAACGACCAGAGCACATTAATTTTCTAACTTCTTAACCTAAAATTATATTAAGATTCATATAGTGGACTGTCCAATAGAAATTCTAAATTACTCAAAACAACGTGCTTTATCAAAGCGTGGATTTATGCATGCATGACTGCGACCGCAGGCCCACATTTAATTTACTTTTTTTTTAGAAGAAATCATACATAAGAGAAGGTTGGAACATTAGGGAAAGGTGGTAATTCATTCTCATTAAAACATATATTATATAACATGAGTTATTGGACCAGGGAAATATTTTTAAAGAGAAGGCTCTGTAAGGAATAGAAAACTATGAATTTCTTTCATTAGGAAGCATGGACCAAAAATTGGCCAAATTTCAAGCTCTGCTGAACATGTAATGGACAAATAGTTAGAATTGATTAGTATTTAAGAACAAGTTAGTATTTTCCAGTGGAAGTATTGACGTAAATGAATAAACAGTGGGTGAGGCTAAAAGAGACAATGTCAAAACGTTTAACAAAGCTAACATTAACTTCTAAAGAAATCATCCAACTCACTTTATGTAATGGCAGAGCCCAAACGTACTACAGGGGAGGAAAAAACTGGCTATTTAAATTGATCCTACAATAAAAGGTACAGGTTTTACAAATCAATAAATTTAAAAATGAATATGAATATTTTTATTACTGCTTACAATGTAAAAGAAAAAGGGTGACAAAAGACAGATGGTTTATGCTACAGTGGTGTCTTCTAAGTTTTTAAGCCATTTACCATTTTCTATATTTTTATATGAATGTGACCTAAAACATCATCTGATTTAAGTGCTAAAAAGTAGATGAACTAAACCTAGTTAAACAAAAATATATTTGGTGATGTATTTATTGAAAAAAAATAAATCCAATAACACATCGGTGTGGCAAAAGAAAGTGAATTATGCTCTAAGTATTTGGCGTGACCCCTCTATGTGCAGCAATAACTGCAACTAAACTTTTATGGTAACTGTTGATCAGTCCTCCACATCAACAAATATTAACCCATTCCTCCATTTTAGCTCTTGGATGTTGGTGGCTGTTGGTGAACTGATCTCTTTAGGCCTTTCCATTTGAATTGGATGAGGGTCACTACCAAGCCATTGCAGAACAACTTGTGTGTTTAAGATCGTTGTGTTGCTGCATGACCCACTGTCTCAGATGGCTTGATATTTTAACTTTAGAATTCTCAGGTATAGTTCAGAATTCATTGTTTCAAGAATCATGGAAAGCAGTCCAGGCCTAGATGCAGCAAAACAGGCCCAAACCAATACACTCCCACCACAATGTTTTACAGATGGGATAAGGTTCTTAAGCTGTAATGCAGTGATTTCTTTCTCCAAATGTAATACTCCTCATTTAAGACAAAACTTCTATTTTAGCTTCATCCGTCCACAAAACATTCTTCTAGTATCCTTCTGGTTTGTCCACATGATCTTTAGCAGACTGTAGACGGTCAGCAATATTTTTGGGGGAGAGCAGTGGCTTTCTCCTTGCTACCCTGCCATACACATCACTGCTGTTCAGTGTTCTCCTGCTGGTGGACTCATGAACATCAACATTCACAAATGTGAGACAGGCCTTCAGTAGCTTAGAAGTTACTCTGGGTTCCTTTATAACCTCTAAGATGATTAGATGCCTTGCAAAGATAGTCAACCACATCTGGGTAGGATAACAATGGTCTTGAATTTCCTTCATTTGTACACAATCGGTCTAACTGTTGATTGGTGGAGTCCAAACTATTTGAAGATAGTCTTGTAACCTTTTCCAGCTTCGTGGCCATCAATAACGCTTTTTATGAGCCATGATACACATCCACAAATGTGTTATATGTGTGATTAAGCTTTGTTGGATCCCTGTTTCTTTAAATAAAACAGGGCACTGATTGTCATCCCATTGACAGAAGACACCAGAGCAAATTATATGATAATCCTAAGGATTCACTTCCTTTTGCCATACGTAGATATGTTTTTGTTTGTTTCGCTAGGTTTTCTTCATGCACTTTAGGACTTGTTTGGTCATATAAATATAGAAGATTTTAAAGGGTTCACAAACTTTCAAATACCAATGTATGTCAGAGTTGGGTGGGCTCAAAGAGTGGTAAAGGCGGTAGCAAGTGGAGCGTGGGGTGGAAGTGGAACTAGTAGGGTTTTTGCAGAAATTTTCTAGTTTGCTTTCTAGTGACTGCTAGGTTAAGACAGTGGAAAAGTATTTGTGGAGTGAGGCACAACATTCTATAGAAGACTAACAGTTGTTGATGGGTGTGAGCATAACTAAGGTGTTGTAACTAAAGCTAAAAAGTTGCATTACTTGTTGTTTTCTTAGATTTCCTATTTACACTTCTGTCAAACAGGAGCATCCTCTGTTGCCTTTGCCTTTCTGTCTAGCCCAACTCAGAGGAGTACTGGTGGTGCTAATCAGTGATATCAGTATAGCTGGACAAACCAGATATAACATTCCTTAAATAACTAGACAGATTTCCCATTTTAAAGGATATTGGCAGAGTCCATGAACTTTAGAACTCTTTAAATGCGTGGTTTAGATGTGCCTAACCACAAGGACATTAAAGAACCCCAACACTGAAGTTAACTCAATAACTTCATATCTTTCTATCTTGACCAGACCTCTCCCTGGTGCCAATAGTAATGCACATACTGTATCAGTGTGATGTGGGCGCTTTAAATACCAACTGGGCATTTTTATTTACTCAACATGACATTCTGTGCATGGAAAGGAGAAAAACTCGGTGTATGGAGCTTAGGGAAACAGCTTTGGAGACATGTTTTTGTAGTCAGATGCACATTTGGCTAGTACAGCAGCCCTATGCAAACTCAAATATTGCCAAACCCAAATGTAGAACAGTAAAAGTGCTGCATAGAGATGAGACTGGTTACTAATGGGCAGACTTAAGAAATGTGTTAAAATGAATCCAATACTCATCTTACATCATTATTTTGATGTTACTATGAATCATTAGTAATCACAAAATGATGGGAAATAACCTACAGTAAGGTAAATAATATTTCCATATCTTGCTAAGACATTCTTTTTGTGACCATAAGAATTATTTCTGCACCAGAATTATGGACAGGACATTCATACCTTATTTGCATTATTGTTTTTGGAATAAACAGAGAGCTGCTAGTCCTCATGTGTCAGCCCTCTGCAGAGACATTTAATTACAACTTTCCTTGATGTGAAGCTGTAGACCACTTGTGCAAGGAGATTATGCTACACGCTCACAGAATGCATATTGGGTTATAAAATTGTCTACAACACCAAGATTATGAATGGTGCTTGGTGCTCTGGGGCCCAGATACAGGAACAGGGACAAGGTTTTAAGGTTTAGTTTTCTAAAATATTTAAATCCTTTTATTTGTTTTTCCCAAAGTAATTTCTGCAGTTCTCGAGAATTGGCTGCTGAAAGCTGTATGGGAGATTACAAGTGGTATCATTTACATGGTCATTCGCTTGGAAGAAAGCCCTGAATTAAGCAGCACAGGCATTTCTTGCAGCACTTCCACTACAATATAAACAAAGACAAGATTTTATCTTCTCGTTTTTAAGAATCTTTGTGATTTTTTTTTCTCTTTAATAACTTTGCAATCAATAATACAATGATTTTCACTTGCGTTCATTTTATGATGTTCTGCAGCTGGTTTATTGCTACAGAAATATTAAATATTCATACATCTGAACGAAAATTTCTATTTAAACTTTTAATGCATTTGTTTATAGCAGTATTATACAGTAAAAAAAAAAAAAAACTATTTGTTCATTTCTGTAATGCATAGATTGCAACTCAAGTCAATAAAGACCCTAAATAGAATTTCAAAATAAACATCTGTAAAGATCAGGTTTGACTAGGGCTAAAAATGCCATATTTTATATACTGAACTTATTGCACCAGCCTAAAGCTGCAGCTTGTCAATAGCAGCAATGATCCAGGACTTCAAACTTGTCACAGGGGGTCACCATCTTGGAAAGATCTGTATTAATTATTAATCAGCCTTGTATTGTGACATTTCTATTCTATATGTACTGTATATTGTGAGTGGGTCCCTAAGTTCAGTAAGTGACAGCAGCACAGAGCATGTGCAGTGAATCGGCAGAAAAGAAGATGGGGAGCTACTGGGGCATCTTTGGAGACACAGATCTTTACTGCTAAAAGGCTAATGTACAACATTTCTAGCCTACTTCTTTAGTTAACCATCTCCTTTAACGCTATGAATGTTTGCAGCTTGTGAGTTTTTTAATACCCAGAAATCCCCACAATATTTCCATACATTTTATATTGTATGCTGTTGACTTAAAAAGCCAACAGCTCCAGAAGTTTTATTGCGCTCTGATTCTGCTGTACATTTCTCGAGGCAACTTCGGAAAACGAACCGCCGCGTGTGATTAGCGCCAGTGTTTTTTCATTTTAGCAGGCACAGTGTCAGGGAAGGCGTTTGGGGGGATTGATCGCCGCAAAAACGAGGCGATTAGTCGCCAGGCGACCAAATCTCCCCAAAATGCCCTGCGTGGCCTGACCCTAAAGGGTGCATGGGTATTAAAGGGATAACGATAGGAAATGCCAAAAGTTACAGATGCAATAGCAAGTAAAACTGCTAAACTAAACCTTTAATTGACAGATTTATCAAAACGTCTGAGGGGAAAAAAATGGGCTAGAAAAAAAATGCAGAAAAAGCGCAAGTGATTGTTTAAACACAAAAAAAAATAATTACGTTTGCATTTTTTCACTTGTGAAAATCAAATATTTCTATTCATTTTCAATACCCAATGCTCTTGTGCTTGTCCAATGGCCAAGCCTGTAAGGAGCAGTTTTATTTATCATATACATTTTTACTTTTTTCCCAGTAAATTGGTAAAATAAAGTTGTTAAAGAATATGCTCACAGACTTCTAAACAAGTTCAACAGCTTTTACTTGATGTGTTTTTATGATGAATTTTCACTTTAATATATCCTGACTATTCATGATTTGAGAAAATACTTACATATTTTTTTTATATCCCCAAGTTTCACCGTGATTTCCTTGAATCACAGCCTGAAGAAAACTGCAGTTTTGCTAATCTGCCCCCGATGAGTTAGGTTAATAGAAATTTGGATTTGAGAAAAAAAAAACATAAGCGCAAACAAACCCTGAAAAAAGACTTTTCACATTTTTCCCCGCAAACACCAGCTTATTTATGAGAAAACTTGAAACAAATAGTGGCTTCCGTGGTCTGTAGCGATGAATATTCAATGAGGCCGAAAATCTTGAATGTTTTAATAAACTGGGTAAATAAAGTTGAAAATTCCCATTGAGTTCTGTAGAACCTCAGCAGGGTTATTTTTTCTGGTGACTTGAAACTACAACATTAAAAGTACAGCTCTGAAAAATACACTAAAAAATATGAATACCTCAAAAAACTATAACATATTTAGTTTTTCTGAAAATTTCTACCTAAAAAAAAAATCCAAAAAGGAATTAGCATTTCCAGATTTAAGGATAATTCAAAAAGTGTGCTATGATTCAAGGTTTGGCTTTCAGCATTCAGAATAAATCATACTTCTCATGGACCATGACTGAAATTCAATTGCTTAATTGTAGTGTTATATTTAGAAAGAGGCACGTTTGCTTATATTTCTATATAATTTGTACATCTCAATCTACATGCAATCTCTTCTCCGCATAGAGCTGCACAACAGCAGTATCCTCTATGTAAATGAGCAGCCTAATCCTTTTACAGAATATTTTGGAAAAAATATAACATTTTTCTATAAAGGAGATGAAGTTGTTATTATTATTTCTGCATGTGGCCAAAATACCACACTCCTTCCCATAATTGAATGCATCAAGTTAGTAATATCTGTGCCAGTCCCATACATACAGTAGCATGCCTAGAGCTGTGGTTTTTTGGGTCCATTTTTCTCATATCACCCCCAGGTACACAACTTTCTATACACAGAAAGTGCTGCATTGCTGCTGCAACCAAGATACTTACCAGTTCGTACACATGCGAAGTACGTAACTATATTATATAGTTATTCTATTATACAGTATAAAAGACATTGATCTGTCTGATGCCTGGTTGGCACAAGTGGTGTTTAGGAGGGCAATATATTCTCTCTTTTTTTTTTAACCCCCCCTGCTGCCAACCCAGAATCACCTCCAGACCAAGACACCCCAATGAGCAAACTGAGGTTGGGGAATGCACTGCTGGATGATGTTGCAATGGCTGATTCTGTCAATGCTTTTAAGAGGCGTTTGGATGTTTTCTTGGACAATCATAATATCCAAGGCTATTGTGTAGGGATGCACCGAATCCAGGATTCGGGATTCAGCCTTTTACAGCAGAATTCATCAGAATCCTCCTGCCTGGGCGAACCAAATCCTAATTTGCATATGCAAATTAGGGACGGGAGGGAAATCTCTTGGCTTTTTGTCACAAAACAAGGAATTAAAAAATGTTTCCCCCTTCCTTCCCCTAATTTGCATATGCAAATTTGGATTTGCAAAATCTTTCGCTGTGGATTCGGTGCATCCCTACTATTGTGATACTAAAATGTACACTTAGGATAGATATTGGTATATATAGTTCATGTGTGTGTGTATGGAGGGTCAGTATGACTGTGCTTCTGGAGGGGATGGACTTATGGACCCTGTGTAACTATTCTGATTGTCAAAATTATTTGTGGTATTTAAATACTCAAACACAAAAATCCAGTACCTCAAATGTCCATGTTTCCTCTTCATCATCCAAAAACATTTTGGTCTCTTTGTAAATTTTGCCTATTTCCATAGTTACAGGCGATACTTCAAACTCAATCCGTTGCAGGTTAAATCCTAGTCCAACCCCAATGGCTTTTATAAAGCTTTCTTTGAGAGCCTGCAAATACAAACACATACACAATGCCAAAATACAATCTACGCACATACATTATTTACTATCCTTCCCTCATATCTTAACATTAACATATCTGTTCAGTCAACCCTATAAATGTTTCACATTCTGAAATTAATAATGCATATAATGTTGTCAGCCAACTAAAGAATTGAATCCACATTAGTTGGCTTCAAAGAGTGCACACTTTTTCCCTAATAAAGTCCGTAAACATATTTCTGTCTCCAGCATTTAACATGTAAATGAAGTCCAAAACCATATTAACACTGTACGTTCTTTTCTTTTTATTTCAGCCACCTGCAGAAGAGAATATAGTTCCTGCTCAGTTTAAGGTTCCTCTGTGTTTAGCTGAGAACCTCTCCCATACTGATGGCACATTACTGTTTCTCAGTTTGTATTGCAACTGGCTTAATGGGCCTCATTTACCATGGGCATTTTTGCATCAGGGCAGTCACCTACAGCAAATAGATTTGAGCAGCCTACTGCAAGACAGAAAGACATTCTAGCTCAGCTATTTAGCACTGCACAGGTGCAAAGCTGCACCAGTGTTCCTACATATGATCTGCTGTGTGCAATCTTCACCTTAGCTTACGTTACAATTGGTTTTCATTATTTATTTTTTTATAGTTTTATAGTTATTTGCCTTTTTCTTTTGACTCTTTGCAGCTTTCAAATGGGCTTCGCTGACTCCCTTCTAAAAAACAAATGCTTTGTAAGGCTACAAATACAGTACATAGTAACATAGTAAGTAAGGTTGAAAAAAGACACACGTCCATCAAGTTCAACCTTTTAGTTTTTTGTTTTTTTTAATCTGTCTAACTGCCAGTTGATCCAGAGGAAGGCAAAAAAAAAAAAACATCTGAAGCCTCTCCAATTTGCCTCAGAGGGGGAAAAATTCCTTCCTGACTCCAAAATGGGACTAGTCCCTGGATCAACTTATACTATGAGCTATCTCCCATAAACCTGTATTCCCTCATTTGCTAAAACATCACCCAACCCCTTCTTAAAGCTATCTAATGTATCAGCCTGTACCACTGATTCAGGGAGAGAATTCCACATCTTCACAGCTCTCACTGTAACAAACCCCTTCCCAATATTTAGGTGGAACCTCTTTTCTTCTAATCAGAATGGGTGACCTTGTGTCAGCTGGAAAGACCTACTGGTAAATAAAGCATTAGAGAGATTATTATATGATCTCCTTATATATTTATACATAGTTATCATAGCACTCCTTAAGCGCCTCTTCTCCAGCGTGAACATCTCCAATTAAGCCGGTGCATGACTTTACATTTATCAACATTGAATCTCATTTGCCACTTAGCTGCCCAGATTGCCAGTTTGTCAAGATCATGTTGCAAGGATGTCACATCATGGATGGAATTAATTGGGCTGGATAGTTTTGTGTCATCTGCAAACACTGATACATTACTTACAATACCCTCCCCTAAGTCATTAATAAACAAGTTAAATAAAAGTGGACCCAATACCGAGCCCTGGGGGACCCCACTAAGAACCTTATGCCAAGTAGAGAATGTCCCATTAACAAACACCCTCTGTACCCGATCCTGTAGCCAGCTTCCTAACAGACCTTAGTTTAGAAAGCAGTAGTTTTTGGGGCACGGTATGAAACGCTTTGGCAAAATCGAAATAGATCACATCTACTGCTATTGTTACTTTTTATTACTGATCCTTCTATTCAGGCCTCTCCTATTCATATTCCAGTCTCTTATTCAAATCAATGCACGTTAACGAAGGGTAATTTGAACCCTAGTTACCAGATTGCTTAAGATGCAAATTGAAGAGCTGATGAATAAAAAGCTAAACAACTCAAAAACCACAAATAATAAAAAATTAAAACCTACTGCAAAATACTAAAAGTTATCTCAAAAGTTAAAAAACCCTTTAACTGCTAGCACACATGCATAATAATTTTAAATCAAAAGATGTATTTATGTTCTGTTTAGGAAAGCAGTACGTTTGGCCCAAAACCATAGTGCTTGACTTGATCTGGGCACGAAGGGTAAGTTGAGGGGGAGATTTAGACAGAAAAGATCCTCTAAATTCAGCCGGCCGATAAGAAGTGATCCTGCTGTTGGCCAGAAGAAATGGAATAACTGAAAAGCAGACATGCACTTGGTCCATAGACTGCTCTGTTGAAGTACCATATAGGTCAGCCTCTGTATGGCCACCTTAAAGTGATACTGACATGTTCCTATAAAAAAAGGAATGTGTCGGTATCAGTGAAAAGAAGCTGCATGCGTAATATAAGCAGCGCTCCCGAAAGCCGCTCGAAGCAAACCTGAGTAACAGTGACTTTCCAACACCATTAAATCATCTTCCTGAATTGTTTCAGTAACACTGGACTGGGGGCGTCGCAATCCCTCCATAAGCTGATTACAAATGAAAATAGGACTCCAGTCTATTGAGGGATCGCACTGCCCCAGCCCAGCATGACTGCAACAACTCAGGAAGCTGATTTAGGGTCTGGTCACACAGGCAGATTCGGGGATATTATTCGCCAGGCGACACATATCTTCTTCTTCGTGGCGAGTAATCTCCACGATCTGCCTTCTGCCAGCTAAAATGTAAATCGCCTGGGGGCAGGCACACGGAAGCTTTGTTTTCCGAAGTCACCCATAATTGCCTCACGAGGAAACTTCGGGCGACTTCGGAAAACTAAGTGCTCTGTGTGCCTGCCCCCAGGCGATTTACATTTTAGACGGCGGAAGGCAGATCAGGGAGATAAGTCTCCGTGAAGAAGAGGAGATTTGTTGGCCAGACCCTTAATGGTGTCGGAGGGTCGCCATTTCTAAGGTTGGCCGGGTTGGCGGCGGCTCCTCTGGTCCTGGCTGCAGTCTATAACAAAAATTTAAAAGGCCCTAGTTACCTTCAATCCCAGCTCCTTGATAAGCCATGTCCATGACAACAGCTGTGCAAAGCCCAGGAAACTTTCTACTGATCACGACAAGGACCAAAAATGTTTGGACAGTGTCATTTTGTCCACGCATTAGCCCGTCCCATCCGGTCCGTGGTGCAAAAAAAAGGTTGGGGACCACTGCCCATGTACATACTTCCCTAAGAGAATGAGGCTCTGCAACATTTTAAATTTCCACAATTAAAGACATTAACAAAGAACAATTTTTAGGTTAGTGGGCTGTCACTGAGAATAAACCACTTGTGTATCTATATAAGAAAAAATGTGTCTCCATGACTAAAGTTCTGGTTCTATCCAATTTAACAAATGGTGAAAAATTTCATTACGGCACCTCATTCTTCCCAATAAACCAAATGGTCTATATTCATTGGTCTACATTCTATTTTTTGAGTACCCTGTGTTCATGGGCACTTAAAGTTCTGTTTTTCATAAAAAAGGGCATTAACTCAAGGGATGAAAACTGGAGAGAGTGCTGAGACTAAATGCAACTAAATTGGTTAGAGGGATCGAAGACAAATTATGAGGGTAGACTGTCAAGGTTGGGGTTGTTTTCTCTGGAAAAAAGGCGCTTGCGAGGGGACATGATTACACTTTACAAGTACATTAGAGGACATTATAGACAAATAGCAGGGGACCTTTTTACCCATAAAGAGGATCACCGTACCAGAGGCCTCCCCTTCAGACTAGAAGAAAAGAACTTTCATTTGAAGCAACGTAGGGGGTTCTTCACAGTCAGGACAGTGAGGTTGTGGAATGCACTGCCGGGTGATGTTGTGATGCTGATTCAGTTAATGACTATAAGAGGGACTTGGATGATTTTTTGGACCGACATAATATCAAAGGCTATTGTGATACTAAACTCTATAGTTAGTATAGGTATGGGTATATAGAATTTAATTAAAAGTAGGGAGGGGTGTGTGTATGGATAATGAGTTTTCATTTGGAGGGGTTGAACTTGATGGACTTTGTCTTTTTTCAACCCAATTTAACTATGTAACTTAACTATGTAACTTACCCAGTGCCTGTAGAACATGTCCAGTCGGGCCCAATCGTTGTTCATACTCCTAATTGAGTTCCACTCTTTCTCCGTGAATTGCCGATTCATGAGTCGGAAGAATTCTTCAATCGAGCTGCTGCCTGTACAATTGCAAAGTTGATTTCCAACAAATTTAGAAAGTGATAATTTAATTAAAATGAAAGTAAAAATCAAAATGTCTAAAGCTAAATGGCTAACACCTGCAGAACCGAAAACCTGCTAGTAGGAAATGTAATGCACTTCTGTTATCCAGAAAGCTCCATTTTATCCAAATTTTTTAAAATGATTAAGACAGTAGCTTGTACTTGATCCAAACTAAGATATAATTAATCCTTACTGGAAGCAAAACAATTCTATTGAGTTTATTTAATATTTGCATGTTTACATGATTTTCTAGTAGCTTTCAGGTATGAAGATTCAAATGACAGAGCAGTTATCTGGAAAGCCCCAGGTCCAGAGCATTCAGTAAATTCAAGATTTTGAAAAGCCCATGTACCATTTTAAGCAACTATCAGTAGCCTGTACTTGAAGGTAACTTTGCTAGCATAAATCCATGAAATTGGAAAAACAACCCTAGTTTTTACATTTAATTAAAAAAAGAACCAGAGGAGGCAGTTGGTGCTCAACTTAACAGAGTTGTTCACCTTTCAGGTAACCTTTAGTATGATGTAGAGAGTGATATTCTGAGACAATTTGCAATTGGATTTCATTTTTTATTATTTAAGGTTTTTGCGTTATTTGGCTTTTAATTCAGCAGCTCTTCAATTTGCATTTTAAGCAGTCTGGTAGCGAGGGTACAAATTCCCCTAGCAACTATGCACTGATCTGAATAAGAGACTGGAATATGTACAGTAGAGGTCTGAATAGAAAGATGAGTAATAAAAAGTAGCAATAATAATGAACAGAGCATTTGTTTTTAGAAGGTGTCAGCGACACCCATTTGAAAGCAAAAAAATCAGAAGAAAAAGGCAAATAACTATAAAAATAAATAATGGAAACCAATTGAAAAGTTGCTTAGAACTGGCCATTTTATAACATAATAAAAGTTACCTTAAAGGTGAACCACCCCTTTAAAAGCACATTTGCCCTGGTTCTAAAGATAAGGAGGCACCCTTCCCAAAAATTGCAGGAAGGTACCTGTGAAGGAAAAATACAAGCAGGTAAACAGTTATACCCAGCATATTGTTCTCTCGGGATGGTGGTTTGGCAACTGTATCATCACCAACTTGTCATCTAAAGCCTGTTTTTGGAAATATTTTCACTTGCGCAACATTACTTATAAAAGGAGCATTTACATTAACCAAAAAAAAGTAAAAACTGAGCCTTCAGAAAGATGTTTTAACAAGTATTCCATATATTATTAACTACCCACATACAGCAATGTCCAAATAGAAAGCAGCTGTTCCATAAATTGTAGCGTGGAAGATGAAAAGATTTCAAACCCTGTAAAGTCACTGAGCAAGCATCAAGGGACTGGGGAAATCTGTCTGCAAAAAGCACTTTCCTGGGCATTTTCTGCCTTTTATTCTCTCTCCTGAGAAGAATCTCATTAAAAATTGTTTTAGTGCAGCTGGCCAGTCTCTGTGAAATAGAACATATGCAGGGTAAACACAGATTGCTGATGCCGATTCGAGATAAAAGGTTTACACCTTAGACACTTTTACAAGCCAAGATCTTTCTGCTTCAAAAACTGTCACAAGCAGCATCTTTATGTCATTCTCATGGAGGGCAGAGGAAATGATGAAAGAGGCGCACGGAAGGTTTTGGCATTAATGGAACACTGGCAAGGGAATGTTGTCTTTTGCACTTTCTAAAGTTGCTTAAAGAGCTGCAGGGTTGGCATTTCAAAAGCCCACATTTCAAAAGCCAAATGGTGCAAGTCAAACGTTCATTCGTGGAGAGAGGAAATAAAAATGAATTGCCCTACAGATTTCATTTCTTGCCCTTTAAGAAGTCTTCTTATCTCCTGCTTTTTAACCTGGAACCCTGCCATATTGATCTTATTGCAGAGGTTTTGAGACGCTTCAGGGACTAGTCTTGGCAGTCACAATTCATTTTGAAAGTATATATAAATTAAAAACATACAATTAATTTCATCTTCTTTTCTATTTTACTATATTGTTAGTTTTGCTTGATAGAATTTTTTCTGTAAATTGTGTGTGATCATTAACATACCCTTAATGTTATGAGGTAGATTCCTGCAGCGGGTCGGGTACATGCGGGTTACCGGCAAAAAGCTGCGGTACCCTGCACGTTACGGGCAAAAGTTCCGGGTTCGGGTATAGACGTGGGTCGGGCCATGGGTCTTCTCAATAGCGATTTTTACTCCTTTTTTCTGATCACGTCTACTTCCGATGATGGCACTTTCGGTTTACGACAGCACTTCTTGATTGTCAGCGGGTCGCGGGCCCGAGTTACGGATAAGGTACTTGTGGGTAAGAATGCGGGTTGCGGATACGGCTTACAAAATATGGACACGCGCAGGACTCTATCATGAGGGTCCCACACATAGTCTGCTACAGGATTCACAAGGTCCTCTACCAATCTACTTAGCCCTAGGCAGTTTAACTGGTGAGTTATCCACTTCCTACTAGGGATGCACCGAATCCACTATTTTGGATTCGGCTGAAACCCCGAATCCAATGAGAAAGATTTGGCTGAATACCGAACCGAATCCTGATTTGCATATGCAAACAATTTCTTACTTCCTTGTTTTATGACAAAAAGTCACTTGAGTTCCCTCCTTGCCCCTAATTTGCATATGCATATTAAGATTCGGTTCGGGCAGGCAATAGGATTTGGCCGAATCCTGCTGAAAAAAGGCCAAATCCCGAACCGAATCCTGAATTCGGTGCATTCTACTTCCTACTAACCAGAAGGCTCATACCGTGAGGAGTAGATGGTGAGACTATAACGAACAGTATGATATCCAAGGATGAAGCTAAATCACAGTCAATTTAGTGCAGGCCAAAGAGTCAAGTCAGACAGGGTCACAACTAGGGTTGCCACCCGGCCATATTTTACTAGGCCTAGCCGGTAAAACACCTGCCGAGGCCGGTATTGCAAATTTACCGGCAATTTAGTTGCCAGTATTTTGTAATAAACTTAAAAAAAGCCCTTGGCCCGCCCCCAATTCGCACAGAACTTACCTTTTTTCTTCCAAGCTTCTGGCTATTGTGTGTGTTGCTCCGTCCCCTTTTGTGTCACTATGTGTGTGGCCCCAGCCCCTTCCATCATGTACCGCCACCTTTTGTTCCCGCCCCCCAACTGGCCGGTAACATTTTTTTTGAAAAGGTGGCAATCCTAGTCACAACACAAATACAATACTTAAAAAAGGCTAGGTGTCTCGAACAATCCAACAAGCAGGCAAACAAAAACATTTCAAGCTTTGGCATGAGCTTTGTCACCAATGTAACTTTAGCTAATATGCACGGCGTTAAGATGCTAGCGCTACAGTATGGAGATGTAAGCACAAATCAGGACAGTGATACATTAAAGTGATACTGACACTAAAAAACTACTTTTTAAAATATGAATGTACATTTAGGGGCCGATTCACTAACTTCGAGTGAAGGATTCGAAGTAAAAAAACTTCGAATTTCGAAGTTTTTTTTGGGCTACTTCGACCATCGAATGGGCTAATTCGACCTTCGACTACGACTTCGAATCGAAGGATTTGTAGTAAAAATCGTTTCGACTATTCGACCATTCGATAGTCGAAGTACTGTCTCTTTAAAAAAAACTTCGACCCCCTAGTTCGCCATCTAAAAGCTACTGAAGTCAATGTTAGCCTATGGGGAAGGTCCCCATAGGCTTGGCTAACTTTTTTTGATCGAAGGATATTCCTTCGATCGTTGGATTGAAATCCTTCGAATCGTACGATTCAAAGGATTTTATCGTTCGATCGAAGGAAATATCCTTCGATCGAACTATCTGCGCTAAATCCTTCGACTTCGATATTCGAGTTCGAAGGATTTTAATTCCTAGTCGAATATCGAGGGTTAATTAACCCTCGATATTCAACCCTTAGTGAATCGGCCCCTAAAAGTTACCCATAGGTCATGTTGATTGTTTTTTTGCTGATAGGTTTGTTTTTGTAAGCAATTGTTAGTTGAAGTTCCTAAACCTGACTGTTTTGCCAACCCGACTCAGCCTGTCAGTTAAAGTTTCTAATACTATCGGACTCCTGCTGCACAAATATGGCAGCCCCCCTCATACAGGAACATGGGGCATCAGACAGGTAATGTAAAAACATTGTGCAAATACTTTATGGAAAAGTTATAAGTTGCTTTCAAAGGCAATAGTATGATGTAAAAAAGAGTTTAATTTCTGGTGTCAGTATCTCTTTAAGCTGTAACACATGCCTGAAGGTATGAACAGATGCCTCAGGTGCTGATTAATATTCTAACACTTAATCATAGGCTTGATGAAGTGTCCTTGAGGGACACAAAATGCTTCAGGCTTTTAGTTTTATACATAATGTAAAATAAAGACTTTTTTCTACTATTCATAATTTTGGCTACTGGATTCCATGGGCTGTTTGACTTGGTGTTCCGGAGTGGTGCCTGCCCGCTATCCAAGTTTTTCATGTGTTGCTCCCCTTTGCTGAAGGTCTGGGGCATGAGCAACCGGACCCACCATGGAAAGCAGTGAGCCTGTCCTTTTATCCAAACAATCCATGCTTCCTATGATTCTTAATTATGAGGTTTTTTTAACTCTATTAAATTCGAATATACACAAAATTGTACTGGGAGATTATTTAATCTAATTTGAATAAACTCGAATCCAGTTTTTTCCCCCGAAAAAAAATTGAATGTCAGGAAGGCTACAAAAAACAGCATAAAAACGGTCGCTGGACCTCTCCCATTGACTTATATATGAACTCGGCAGGTTTTAGTCAAATTCAAATTTTTAAAGGATCAAGGTTTGATAAATCTCGAAATTCGGATAAAAATTGGATTCAGGTTTGGATAATTCATAAGTAGAATTTGAGAGTTTTGACCATGAAAGAAAATTTGAACTCAAATTTTCAATTCAACCCTTAATAAATCTGTCCCATAGTGTTTGGTAACCATCTGTGGAGTGCATATTGGTTTCATAACTTTTCATTACCTTTTTGCATCTATAAACATACATTACATTTGCCAGTTATGGAATAACCTTAGGTACTGCTCGTTACAGCTAATACATTCCATACCTGTACTCATGGGTGTTTGTTAATTTCAAACAGGTTCTTAAAGGTATAGGTTCATACAACTACTGAAGTAATAACAAGAAAATCTGAATATGCTATTTTTAAATTCAATGGTGACTTCATATTTTCTCCTCCAGCAGCAAACAATGAGGTTTTCTACCTGCATTACCCCAGTGAAGCAATGCTATTGTAAGGCAGCGCAGTTAATTTAAGCAGGAATAATCTGAGATATTTTTAAGTAATTCATGGTGATTAATTATCACAGCCCTCCATTTATACAAAAACTGAAGCAAAACAAGGCTTACTCATTTCAAGTAAGGGACTTTATAATATGCTTAATTTCGATACTACAAGTAAATCGGACCCTGAAAATGAAACTGAAGAGCAACAGCACCACTTAGTGGATTTCAGAAAGCCAAAAATTGCACAACTGTTTTATACTCGCTCTCTCATGCCTCACAATACTGTGAACCTCTGCTAAAACCATTTATTGAGCTATACTATATGAGTAAACGTATCTAGACGTATCTAGACGTCTGTCTGTCCTTCAGGCATGATACCAGGCTTGTGTGCAGCTTCTTATATTTATACTAAAGGGAAAGAAAAATGTGTTAAACTTCCCTACACTCCCATTGCAGACTATAGAGGCAAATTCCCTAATCAGCGAAAATTCGCCAGAGACGGCTTCGCAGCCATCGCAACACTTCACGAGGAGTAAATTTGCTGGGACAACGCTATTTCACAAGTGCGAAGTTGCGTCCAGGGCGCCGAGCGAATTTTCTCTAGCGTTACTTTGGCAATCAAAGCGAAGATGCAATATAATTGCGGGAATTGATAAAGTTACATGGACATATAAGTCGAAGCAAATACATTACATTACAAGTCCAGGGAACCTTAAAAGGATACTGTCATGGGAAAACATGTTTTTTTTTTCAAAACGCATCAGTTAATAGTGCTGCTCCAGCAGACTTCTGCACTGAAATCCATTTCTCAAAAGAGCAAACAGATTTTTTTATATTCAGTTTTGAAATCTGACATGGGGCTAGACATATTGTCAATTTCCCAGCTGCCCCAAGTCATGTGACTTGTGCCTGCACAAGGAGAGGAATGCTTTCTGGCAGGCTGCTGTTTTTCCTTCTCAATGTAACTGAATGTGTCTCAGTGAGACATGGGTTTTTACTATTGAGTGTTGTTCTTAGATCTACCAGGCAGCTGTTATCTTGTGTTAGGGAGCTGCTATCTGGTTACCTTCCCATTGTTCTTTTGTTTGGCTGCTGGGGGGAAATGGAGGGGGGTGATATCACTCCAACTTGCAGTACAGCAGTAAAGAGTGATTGAAGTTTATCAGAGCACAAGTCACATGACTTGGGGCAGCTGGGAAATTGACAATATGTCTAGCCCCATGTCAGATTTCAAAATTGAATATAAAAAAAATCTGTTTGCTCTTTTGAGAAATGGATTTCAGTGCAGAATTCTGCTGGAGCAGCACTATTAACTGATTCATTTTGAAAATATTTTTTTTTCCCATGACAGTATCCCTTTAATAAATAAAATAGAGCTGTTATATTGCCCTACACATGAGCCCACTGTATAGTTTCATGTTCCATATGTTAGAAAATGTAGGGGGAACACAGTTACCCAAAAATATTTTTACGGACCTTTGCATGCTATCACTCTGAAAAAAGGAAAAGATCCCAGCGTTTTTTGGGAATTAGAAAAATTTTTGGACTAAAAGTTGAGGAAGTCCTATGCACTCCATGACACTTTACCTGGTATGAGCTGGCGAATTAAGTAATGTTAACTAAAATCCGCATCTTAGTAAATTAGGCTAAAATTCGCCTGGCGATAGAGTGCAAGCAACGCTAGAGTCCATCTCCTTCGTTAGCGAAGTGACACTTGCGCCCGTTAGGAAATCGGCGAAATAACATCACACTGGTGAATTTTCGCTATGTTAGTCACTTTGCCCTTTAGGGAATCTGCCACCTAGAATGCTAATAGATAGTGTAGGACTCACGTACAATGAAGGATCTTGGCGTGGCACATGAGCTTACATAATTTGGCCAAAATGTGGCAGGAACACCTCATTTTTTGTAATAATTATTTTTAAAGCACTCTGGGATTTGTGGTTTTGCAGGAAAGTTAGTCTCTTACATCAGATAGATAAGGTAACCTTGAGACCACAGTCCCAGAAGCCCTGACTCCCGAGGTAGCAAATGACTTCTCCACCTTCTTCTATTTCCCTTTCCTACTCATCTATGAAATCAGAGCAATGATGTTAAGTTAATTGGATGAATTAATGGTTCATTGATTAACCCGCTATTTACTGAAATCGGAACTAATAACAGTAATTAATAGAGAATAATTCACGTGTTTATAATTCATTTTCAAGTACGTTTTAATTTAACACTTAGTCACTTTAACCCGTAGGAGGGGAGGTTAATGAATTTATTTAATTGATTGCACTAGCACTTTTATGAAGTATATGCTTCTAATTAATTAAGCTCTGCACATGTGGACAATTAAGGTGATATCATTATTCAGCAATTTTAATTCTTAAAATCTGTACATAGATCCTCCAGCTAATTTTTTTAATAATCCACAATTGATTAAGAAGGGGTATCTTTTTTTCTAACCTACACACAATACGTACTGACGTGAGTCAGACTCCTTTCTTAATCAATTTTTGAAATATATTTGTAGATAGATCGCTCTCTCCACAGATACATATATTTCTTTCACCAAGTGCATGTATACATGCTAGGATACATCTGGACATGGACAGAGCTGTATAAAAATTTGCCTCCCAGGCCCGAGGGTTTCTAGTTTTGCTTCAGACTGCAGAGGTCTCTTCATTAGGAAGACTTTCATTGTAACATAAAATAAAAATTACGATATACCTGGCAAATCAGTTTTCATTATGTCCACTCCAACCTGCCGGTCCGGCTCAGCAGCAAGTACAGCATAGTCTCCTTGGTGGGACACGTTAAAGTTAAAACATGGATACTCGCTAGAACTTCCACCAGTGAGAAATGGCTTTCCTTTTCCTGTTCTTTCCAACAGTATTCTGTCCCAGGGTATCTGAAGCTTGTCTGCAATTACCTTTCTCATCAAAAGCCGACCAGCCTATGGAACAAAAGACAACAAAGCATTTATAAAAAAAAATCATTAAAAAAAATAAAAAAATGCTATGCCCTCCAAATGATCATTGAGAAAGAAAAATGCTCACTGAAAGCCTTTCTCAGCTTGCCTGATCATATAACCATATATTGTGACAATGTACTATTGTCTGGATTGGTTTTCAGAGGTGCTTGCTTAAAGGACAAGGAAAGTTAAACAAAAGAAGTAGTTAGAAATGTTGTACATTATGTTTGTGCTTCTGTTCCAGCCCAAGGCAACTACTGCCCTTTAGCAGTAAAGATCTGTGTCTCCAACGATGCCCCAGTAGCTCCCCATCTTCTTTTCTGCTGATTCACTGCACATGCTCTGTGCTGCTGTCACTTACTGAGCTTAGGGACCCACTCACAATATACAGTACACATAGAATAGAAATGTCACTATCTGTAATTAATACAGATAATTACTACATGGCAGCACAGAAATCAGTGCAATTAGCATCAGAATTTAATAATCAGCCCTGTAGCATCAGTTTATATTACAGACAAAACTCATTTTCTGCTGGATAATTAGTGACGACCCCTAAGCTTAGCTTCTCAACAGCTGCTCAGAGCCCACTGAGCATGTGAGTGTCACAGACACTTTCCAAGATGGTGACCCCCTGTGACAAGTTTGAAGTCCTGGATCATTGCTGCTACTGAGAAGCTGAAACTTTAGGCTGATGAAATAAGTTCACTATATAAAATATGGCATTTTAAGCCCTATTCATTTTTAGGGTTTAGTTCTCCTTTAAAGGAAAACGATACCCCTGAAAAATGTTACTGTCTCTAAAACTATATTGAATAAAACAGCTCATATGTAAAACCCTGCTTCATGCAAATAAACCATAATATACTTTTTTAGTAGTATGTGGCATTGGGTAATCATAAATAGAAAACTGCCATTTTAAAAAATAAGGGCCGCCTCCTGGGATCGTATGATTCACTGTGCACACAAACAAACCATACATGTTAGGTCACATGAGCCAATTAACAGATCGGGTTCTGTCTTTTGCTTCCACACTTCTTCCTGTTACAGTTAGAGCTGCAGTATTTCTGGTGATCTCTGAGGCAGCACACAGACCATCACAAAATGGTGGTTCAAGGCAAGAGATGTAAAAGGGCAATATTAACTTAAATATATATTCCAGTTTGGTAGGATTCTTTGATATGCCACTTCAATTGATATGAACTGTTGCTTAAAGGGGGCCCGTCACCCAAAAAATTATTCAAATTCCTATTTTATCACATTAGTCAAGCAAAATGAATTTTAATTAGACTATATAAATTATTTGAATCTTGTTTCCTTCAGTCTGGGAATTCATAATTATAACAATCAGGCAGCAGCCATTTTGTGGACACTGTTATTAAGACAAGCCTTGCATCATCTAAGAATCTTGTTTGTGCACCAGAATGGGGGACCTGATGTCCATCCCCATGTCCTGGCTACACAATTAAACAGTTAAGAGAACGGGGGAATGTGGGGAGAGCAGTGACATCTAGGAAGTGCTGAATGTTAATTCTGCCCCGCATCTATGCCAATGGCAATATTTGATTGACAGCTGAGATTTTTAAATGAGCTTACAACAGCTATGAATGCTTTAACAAAAAATAGAAATTGGATTTCAGGTTTAATTTGAAAAGGAGTTTTATTATACAGATTTTTTTTGTCTTGATGACAGGTCGACTTTAAATATTCATTTTGGGGGTATATTTCTTTTAAGTTTACTTTTAGTTGAGCAGCAACTAAAATCCCACACGTCCAGGTGCAACATTTGCCCCTGACCCCCAGTACTTTCCATCCTTACTTAAAGGAGAAGGAAAGCTGCCGTAGGAGTTTATTGGCGACAATAGTGCAAGCTATAGCACTATATTTATTCTACAGAATGCTTTACCGTAAGCAGTTCTAGAAGCTCTCTTTATTTGTTAATTATAGCAGCTGCCATATTAGCTTGGTGTGCTATTGCTTCCTTCCTGCCTGAGTCTCTCCCTGCTCACTCATAGCTCTCGGTTCAGATTATAGCAGGGACGGGAAAGAGGGAGCAAACTGAGCATGCTCAAGCCCAAGCCCAAGAGGTTTAAGCTGAAAACAAGAAGTCTGATACAGAAGCCCATGAGTACACAATAGAAGGAAATAAATGATGTGTTTCTTTTGACAGAGGATTTAGAGCAGCATTACTTCGAGGGTTTACTGGTGTATTTATATAGACCTTTCTGATAAATCTTACTTAGCCTTTGCTTCTCCTTTAACAAATGTTTAAATTGTGACAAGTCAAGGGTGCAGTTGCACCTGCTGCTCCCTGTAGTTACACCACTGTCACTATATACTATATAGTGTGTGTCTGATCAGTTTAACAACAGCAGCATATGGTTTACTGCCAGATAACCTTGTATGTTAGATTATCACTGCCCAATAACTAGATTTATGCAATTTAGTCAATTATGACTAAGGGGCAGATTTATCAGGGGTCGAAGTGAATTCGAGGGAATTTTCGAAGTAAAAAAAATTCGAAATTCGAAGTAATTTTTTGGATACTTCGACCATCGAAAAGGATACTACGATTTTGATTAGAAGTAAAATAGTTTGAATATTCAATAATCGAAGTCTCTTTAAAAAAACTTTGACTTCAATACTTCGCCAAATTAAACCTGCCGATGTCCTACGTTAGCCTATGGGGACCTTCTAGAGCAGTTTTCTAAGTTTTTTCTCAGAGAAAAATCGTTCGATCGATTGCTGAAATGCTTTGAATCATTCGATTCGAACGATTTTACTTCGACTGCAAATGGCCAAATTAGATGAAAAAAAACTTCGACTGCGATATTCGAAGCAATTCAATTCGATGGTCGAATTTCTAAGTATTTTCAACTTCGAAATTCGACCCTTGATAAATGTGCCCCTAAATCTTATATAAATGGGTTAAGCTGGCCTACACGCACAAATATTTTAATGTAACGGTACATATACAGTGGTCCTACAATCCCAACTGAAATCCTTGTACCATGGCCGTCACTTGGTTAGGGATTGATCATACAGAGATCAACTGGATTGGCCTATGTAGGGATATCTTTAGATTTAGGAGTCTGACAATGTCAGTGTTTCATGGGTGATCTGTGTATGGCGAGTTTTACTCAGAAGTTCTCATAGTATGTTTCTAAGGAGCAAACTACTCAATGATTCATAAAATAATCCTAATTAACATTACTGAAATGACAGCTAATTGGGATTTAATACCCATACCAATTGCAGCACTATAATGTAGTTCCCAAAACCCTTCCATGTACTTGACTGCCTAGAATGTACATATGAAAGCTGGAAAACGTAGCTCATTTAGGCCATGCAGTTTAAATATTTAGACATATTTTGGTGATGCAGTCTGGGTAATTTAAAGCAGCCAAATTTGCATACAAAAGTGTCTAAAGCAGAATGATTAATAATTGATAGATTACATTCAGTTTGAGTACTTGTTGGCCATGTCAGTGGAGGTTGGTGCAAGCTCGGAAGAGATAATTGAAATGGGTTGTTCACCTTTAAATTAACTTGTAGTATGATGTAGAGTTGGGGCCCCCAAACTTTTTTTTTTTTTTGTACCCATGAGCCACATTGAAATGTAAAAAGAGTTGGGGAGCAACACAAGCATGAAAAATTTTGCCAAATAAGGACTATGATTGGCTGTTTGGTGGCCCATATATTTACCAGCAGCCTACAGGAGGCTTGGTTTGGCAGTACCAATGTTTTTTTTTTTGAAGGGATGGTTCACCTTTAAAATAACTTTTAGTATGATGTAGACAGTAATAATCTGAGACAATTTGCAATTGGTTTTAATTTTTTATTATTTGTGATTTTTTTTAGTTATTTAGCTTTTTATTCAGCAGCTCTCCAGTTTGCAATTGCAGCAATGTGGTTGTTAGGGTTCTAATTCCCCTAGCAACCATGCAAAGATTTAAATAAGACTGGAATATTAATAGGAGAGGTCTCAATAGAAAGAAGAGCAATAAAAAGTAGTAATAATACATTTGTAGCCTTACAGAGCATTTTTTTTTTTTAATAAGGGGTGAGCGACGCCCATTTGAAAGCTGCAAAGAGTCAGAAGAAAAAGGCAAATAATTCTAAAACTATAAAATAAAACACAATCAAAACCAATTAGCATTGGCCATACTATAACATGCTATAAGTTACCATAAAGGGGTGGTTCACCTTAAAACTAACTTTTAGAATGTTATAGAATGACCCATTCTGAGCAGCTTTTCTAGTTTTTTTTTAACTATTTGCCTTTTTCTTCTGACTCTTTACAGCTTTCAAATGGGGGTCACTGACCCCATTGAAAAACAAATGCTCTGTAAAGCTACTCATTTTTTGTTACTGCTACTTTATATTACTCATATTTCTATTCAGGCCTCTCCTGTTCGTTTCCCAGTCTCGTATTCAAATCAATGCATGGTTGCTAGGGTAATGTGGGGCTTGGCAACCAGATTGTTGAACTAGAGAGCTGCCAAATAACTCAAAAACCACAAACAATAAAAAAATAAAGCCAATTGCAAATTGTCTCAGAATATCACTCTCTACATCATACTCATAGTTAACTTGCCTCCATGCCTGGAATTCAAAAATAAGCACCTGCTTTGAGGCTAATGAGAGAAACATCCATGGGGTTAATAAGCAACAAGTGGAGGATCACTGATTTAGAGAGTAATATTCTGAGAAGAATTGGAACTGGTTTTCATTTATTTGTGGTTTTTGAGTTATTTGAATTTAGTCAGCTGCATGCAGTTTCAATAATCTGGTTGCTAGGGACCAAAGTACCCTAGCAACCATGCATGGATTCGAATAAACGCCTTGAATATGAATTAAAGACGACTTGGATAGAAAGAGGAGTCATAAAAAGTAGCAATAACAATAAATGTGTAACCTTACAGAGCACGTGTTTCTAAGACGGGGTCAGTGACCCCATTTGAAAGCTGGGAGGATTCAGAACACAATTCAAAAACTATAAAAAAAAAACAAATAATTGAAGAGCAGTTAAAGAGTTGTTTAGAATTGGCCATTGTATAATAGACTACAAGTTAATTTAAAGGTGACCCGCCCCTTCAACATGAGCACGAGCTCCGCATCTGACCGTATCAGGCGCGACCCCCACGTGACAGTGAGTGTAAAGGGACACACAGGTAAGTACCATGGCAGCTTTAGCATCCCGAGTGAACATGAAGTGGCCAATGCGCTGCTTCTCCTCGGGCTGCACGCACCGCGCACACAGCAGCCATTCAGCCTGACTGGGACACCAAGAGCCGCACTGAAACGCCCACCGCACGCTCCCCATAACGCAGCGCTTCAGGGCACTGAGCTTCATACGTAGTTATAGAACTGGGAGGGAAAGCTCCTCAGCTCGGGCACGTTGTACTACTCCCTGCCCACAGCATGTCTACTCCGCCTGAGCCCACACTCAGCAATGACTCCACCGCCGCCGCTCGCTGCTAATTGCGCCCAGGCCTGTCGTAACAGCTCAACCAATAGGGATGCAGAGCCCGCCCACAACTCCAAACGTCAAAACGCTGTAACGAGCAACACTATAGGCCGCGTTGTATCACCTGACTATCCTTTTTGCATTGTGCAAACTTTATTAAACAGCTACAAATCGAACAGGAGAGAGAGATGACTTTTAAAGCTGGTTGTTAGTCATTAAAATGGAAAACACTTTAAAAGTAACGCAGTGAGAGCATATGCCCCCTCCCAAATATCACAAGGAGTTCTTAAGGGTAAAACATACCTCCCAATATTTTGGAATTAAAAATAACGGAAAAAAGTTGCTAATTTTTTATTGAGCATGCCAATTTATGTGGGCACACCCCATAATCACCATGTTCATTTTACGAAATTTGGCAGGTTATGAAAATTTGAACATATTTTTTCAGTTATTACAGTTTTGCTAATGAAGGTGAATTGCCCTTTAAAGGAGAATTCAACCCAAACCTTAAAAACCCCTAACCCCCAACTACGGTTGCCACCTGGCCTGGCCAGTAAAAATGATGCTTGATGCTAATGTTATTATTAGGAAAAAACATCAAGAATGTAGGAACATACCTCCCAACATTTTGGAAGTAAAAAGAGGGACAAAAAAAAATTTTCCGCACGTAGCGCAACAACTTTTTTGACCACACCCCTTTCTGTGGCCACACCCCTAATTACCATGTTTGTTTTACAAAATTTGGCAGGTTATGAAAGTTTGAAAATATTTCTCCTTATCTAAACTGTGTTTTTGTGTCTCAAAATTGTTACAAAGTATCTTATTTGCACCTGTTAGGTGTTCTGGGCTCTCTGCCAAAAGCCAATTAAGTGAGAAACTTTGTTTCTTTTTCTGGCTGTTCAGTGCAGAGAAAAGAGGGACTTTCCAGTACAAATGAGGGACTGCGGGTTGAGCTGTCAAAAGAGGGACTGTCCCTCCGAAAAAGGGACAGTTGGGAGGTATGTAGGAAGGCCGGTATTTTTTTCCAGAAAAAGCAATGGCAATGACCCCCCTCCCTCCCCCCCCCAGCCTAGGTGGTACCTGGGGCAAATGCCCCAAACTTTTTGCTTACACCTCAGTGCAGATTCTGTCCCCCACAGTTCACGCCAGCCATCTTCTTATCTTCGTTAAACTTCAGAAGAAGAGCTTCTTTTTCGGCGCATGCGCAGTTGGATTAATTTTCCGGTCCCGAACAAATGCGCATGTGCCGTAAATCATGAAAATTTCTCAAAAAATTATTTTGGCGCATGCGCAGTTGTTCTTAATAAAAATTAATAATATCTTAATAAAAATCAATAATACAATAGAAAATAAATAAAATTAAACATTGGAATTGGAAAATAGAATGAGGGACAACAATACCTGCAGAGCAAAAAGTTTGCCCCTAAATACCATGCCCACTTTATCAAAATACACCCAGAGGTGCCAGATTATAATTAGCATATGAACTCCAGACATGCCAGTATAATCACCAAATAAAATGGATGATGGGCATAAAACATGCCAAAAGAATTACTACAGAAAATGTACAATGTGCTTATTATCCTTGTACTTGCCCCCTGCGCGTACCTGTTCTCTCGATCGGGGCCAGAGGAGGGTGCGAGAGAGGGAAGTGCAGGACCTTGCGGTCAGAAGGGTACGGGTCTCGTTTGGCCCAGTCAGACCCTGCAGGTTAATATGGTGAAATTACATAGGTCATTACAGTATTTGCTTGTGAAACAGATTACCTTTGAGAAGGGGATTTAGTTTGCTGTAGGGCCCGTAAATTCTACTTATGCTACTGAGCCAGTCTCTGGATCAGCCTTGTACTAGTCAAAGTAAATAAGATGTCTAATCCATTGAAGAATTAAATGGTTATCCAAAATGCACGGGACTTAGGGGTTTCCAGATAACGGATCTTTCTGTAATTTTGATCTCCAAACCTTAAGTCTTTATATTTCAAAGAGTCTATGGGAGATGACCCTCCCATTATTCGTAGCTTTCTGGATAATGGGTTTCTGGATAACAAGTACAATACCTGTATCTCCCAGTGTATTAGCAATATGTTTGAATGTTCAAATGTTAACAGCGATTAAATGTATGCGCTGATGCCCAATAGTATTCTAATCGAAGACCAACATATTGTAGGTGAACTCCAATCAACAGATGATCTGGTGAAGCTCTCCATACATGGGGATATATAAGTCACCAATTTGCCCACTCCAGAGCAAGTTGGCAGCTTTTTAGCCCAGGCATGGGGCCTGCCCCACCGATATCTTCACAAAGAACGATTTTTCTGATAGGGCAGGGCACCACATCGTCCTGTTGATGCAGTTCTCTCCTGACAGGTCTGCATCACATAATGATCCAATCCTTGATGTTGTATCATAGTTACATAGTTAAATCGGGTTGAAAAAAGACAAAATCCATCAAGTTCAACCCCTCCAAATGAAAACCCAGCATCCATACACACACCCCTCCCTACTTCCACTTAAATTATATATACCCATATCTATACTAACTATAGAGTTTAGCATCACAATAGCCTTTGATATTATGTCTATCCAAGAAATCATCCAAGTCCCTCTTATAGTCATTAACTGAATCAGCATCACAACATCACCCGGCAGTGCATTCCACAACCTCACTGTCCTGACTGTGAAGAACCCCCTACGTTGCTTCAAATGAAAGTTCTTTTCTTCTAGTCTGAAGGGGAGGCCTCTGGTACGGTGATCCTCTTTATGGGTAAAAAGGTCCCCTGCTATTTGTCTAAAATGTCCTAATGTACTTGTAAAGTGTAATTATGTCCCCTCTCGAGCACCTTTTTCCAGAGAAAACAACCCCAACCTTGACAGTCTACCCTCATAGTCTTCCATCCCTCTAACCAGTTTAGTTGCACTTAGTCTCTGCACTCTCTCCAGCTCATTTATATCCCTCTTAAAGACTGGAGTCCAAAACTGCACTGCATACTCCAGATGAGGCCTCACCAGGGACCTATAAAGAGGCAAAATGATGTTTTCATCCCTTGAGTTAATGCCCTTTTTTTATGCAAGACAGAACTTTATTTGCTTTAGTAGCCACAGAATGACACTTCCCAGAATTAGACAACTTGTTATCTTCAAAAACCCTTAGATCCTTCTAATTTGAGGAAACTCCCAACACACTGCCATTTAGTGTATAACTTGCATTTATATTATTTTTAGTGCATAACCTTACATTTATCAACATTAAACCTAATTTTCCAGTTTTCTGCCCCGTTTCCCAACGTAGACAAATCACTCTGCAAAGTGGTAGCATTTATCTTGACAAATTGGTCCAGCACATGGGTGCCACATCAGGCAAAGACCCACTCACTAGTGATGTGCGGGCCGGCCTGAAACCCGCAGGTCTGAGCATCTTCCACACAGTTTGCCATGTCATGGGCAGTTTAGGGTTGAGCTCGTCCTTCCACTCACCCTGCACGCACATGGCCATACTGTGTCAGCTTCTGCCACCGAAGGCTTTATATATATATAGGCACGCCCCTGCCCTGCCCCACCACCAAGTTGGAGGTCTATAAATAGTATTGCTGTGCCGAGTTGGGTTCTGGTTTATTTTTTACTGACCCACACATTACTATCGCTCACTGAGTGACCTTGCTAGATGAGCAGATCTTTAAAAGTGTGCCCTAGTCCGCATGAAGACTCCCTCTTACAGCAGTGCTGGTGGAAAAGCCGGTGATTTGCTCTACATTGTCCCCTGTATTTGGGCTGCCACTATAGACCCATGCACATCTCTGGTGCACATAATGTTGCTCCCGGCATTAATTAATGAGCCCTGTAGTACCTTATTTATTTATCTTTTTATTTCACTTCCACTGTATTCACTATTCACTTTTTTATGTGTTTTCTTTTCACTTTTGGTGCAATGACGCATGATGGTCCCAGCATGGATCTAAGGAGAGGATGTGTGGCCATTAGGCTCCTTTTCCCCTGAACCTGGCCCCGTCATGGATGCAAAAGACGATGGGACTACCCCGGAGGTCCACTTGATTCTAACCACCCTTGTAAGCCTTGTGGCTTGAGGATTATTGGATAATGAAACCCACCTAGCCTTGGGGTGAAAGGGGTCTGAAGATCCTTGCCATCTGTAGGCCTTTTGGCCAGGAGGATTGGGGACAAAGTAGCTCCCCCTAGCTTAGGTGTCCATAGGGGAGTCTGTAGACACTATCTCAATGTGGGTCTTGTGGCTGGGTGAAGGAGGGTGGAGGTGTTTGGGACTCTCTCGCCTCTCTTTTGAGAGGGGTTCACTGCACTCTTAAAGTGCTCTGTGTAATTTCTTTGTACTTTGGATGAAATTGAAGAATTTTTTGCTTGGGCTTCAATTAAAAAAACTGCTTCTGTACCTATTGTCTTCCATTGGTAGGCAGTAGTAGAGGCTTCTGCTAAACCCTGTGTCCACAGGAACACCTGGTGAGAGATGCAGCAACTGCGGGATTTGGTTCAGGATTCAGCCTTTTTCAACAGGATTCAGCCTCATCCAAATACCTTGCCAAATCCATATCCTTAAAATCACATGACTTTTGCATGCTGCAGCTTCCACAGCCCATTCTATCCTTATTTTGAGTATGCAGGTTAGGGTTTATATTCCGTTTAGTATTTGGGTTCACAAAGATTCACAAAGGTTTTGAAATTTGTCCGAATCCCAAAATAGTGGATTTGTGCATCCCTAGAATGTGTGCAGTTTAAAACGTTTCAGTTATTTTCAAAGTAGTGTCAATTAATTTTGGAACAATTTCCTGTACCTTGTTATATTGCCCTAGCTCTAACATTTGTTCCCCTATCCAAAATATGGCATTTATATTATTTTCTAAGATTACTCCACCTCTCCTACTGACACAAGTCACGTTGACAGTATCATTTAGCCCTACAATTCCTCCATACGTTATTCATTCTTATTAAATTATAAAGCGCTGCCATAGTAACTAAAAGCACAGCTACAGCCAATCCCTGCAGAGGACTTTATCCCATTAAGTGTCTAAGGAGCACATATAATTTTCTGCTCTGCTCTCTCTAATTCTGCCTGCTAATTGCTATCAGAGTCGAGAGTAAGCCAAACACCAATAGAAACGCTGATACAAAAGCTCAAGGCTTCAGCAGCTGCTTAACTGCACATCCTCATTGGCTCCTGGATGGATGATCCCTCTGTTACAATGTCAGCTATTTGCTTTTTCTCTGTTAAATTTTTCAGGTGTAGCAGTGTTCAGCCAAGCCATCCTCATCCCTGCGTCTGCCGAGGGGGAAGTGCAGACTGCCTGCTGGGAGTAGTGTGAGCAGAGAACATTTCATCTGCAGACGATCATTGCAGGTAACACACACACAGAGATGTGGGTAATTAGCTTTTATAGTGTCGTGCCAGGCAGAGAGGCCAGATGGGTTAGAGATTGAGTACTTAATCAGCATTGTGTGGTCTGGGGAAGGGCTGACAGCAGTGAATATGCAGTTGGTAGGGCAGGATTTATTATTTAAATATATTGGCTGAGGTTAAAGCCTTACAAATATAATATGCGGCCCCCTAGATGTTGGAGCGGTACGACTCCCAGCATCCACAAAGAGTTTTTAGTATAGTGGGAGCTGCAGGATAACATTCTCAGTTTGGGACACAGCTGTACTACAACTCCCAGCATTCTTTTAGCAACTTCCGGCTATCATTGGGATGCTAGGAGCCAGGGGCATAACTACAGAGATACTATGGCTGCAGCGGGGCCCAAGAGGTATAGGGGCCCCATGAGGCCCTAACTCTTGTACGATTTCATTAAATATTGGTTAAAACAGGTCAATCTCTAGACATTTTGGGAGCCTGAAAAATAATTTGCTGTGGGGCCCAGTAATATCTAGTTACACCACTGCTAGGAGCTGTAGTTTAAGAACACCTAAAGGCTGTGGTTGGGTGACACTGGTATAAGATCATACTGCCACCATCATGTCTTTGCTATTGACAAAGTTACAGCATTTACACCTTATACAATCTTGCCTTATTATACATATACTCATGTCCCACATCTACAGCTGCTTCTCCTGACACCTTCATGATATGCTATACACAAAAGCCAGCAATTATATTTCATTTGCAATCTTGCTTTACTATATGTACTATCCTACAATTACGGCCCCTACCCCTACAGATTCTTGCCTGCTTAAGCTAAAATATTCCACGTTTAAAACCCCTGCCATATTCTCTCTCTAATATACGCACTGTCCTGCAGTTTTTCTATGGGGTCTATATTCAGATGTTTCACTTTAGTTCAGGTACAGGACCTGTTATCCAGCATACTTGGGACATGGGGTTTTTCGGATAATGGGTATTTCTGTAATTTGAATCTACATACCTCTACTGAATAATAATCTAAGCATTAAACAGACCAAAAAGCTGGTTTTGCCTCCAATAAGGATTCATTATATCTTTGCTGGGATGAAGTACAAGGTACTTTTTTATTATTACAGAGAAAAAGGAAATCCTTGTTAAAAATGTAAATAATTTGATTAAAATGGAGTCTACGGGAGATTGCCTACCCGTAATTTAGAACTTTCTGGATCTGAGGTTTCTGGATAATGACTGCCATACCTGTATCTAGGCTCCTAAGCAGACTCCTAAATTCATTGCACTACACCAACTATAAATTTATAAGCCTTTGTTTATAGGGGGACGACTTCACGGGCGATTTCGGTGATATCCGACGGGCTGCGCAAAAACGCAGGCGTCAAGTCGGATGCGACAGAAATAAGGTAAGTAATAGCATTGTTGGATGGTTTCACAGCATTGATCCGGCACAACATGACTGTCGGATGCAGATTCAGTGCCGACAGTCGTGTCGCGTTGGATCAACGCTGCGACATTTCCATATCTTACCTTATTTCCGTCGCATTCGACACCTGCATTTTTGCGCAGTGTGTTGGATCGTTCCAAAATCGCCCATGGAGTCCTGCCCTAAGGGGTATGTGCAAGTGCAGGATTGTTAAAGGGGTGGTTTAACTTTAAATTAACTTTTAATATGTTTTAGAATGGCCAGTTCTAAGCAACTTTTCAATTGGTCTTTATTGTTTATTTTTTATAGTTTTAATGATATGCCTTCGTCTAACCCTTTGAGCTTTCAAATGGGGGTCACTGACCCCATCTAAAAATCGAAATGCTCTGTAAGGCTACAAATGTATTGTTATTGCTAATTTTTATTACTCATCTAATCTTTCTATCCAGGCCTCTCCTATTCATATTCCAGTCTCTTATTCAAATCAATGCATGGTTGCTAGGTTAATTTGGACTCTAGCAACCAGATTGCTGAAACTGCAAACTGGAGAGCTGCTGAATAAAAAGCTAAATAACTCAAAGACCACAAATAATAAATAATGAAAACCAATTGCAAACTGTCTCACTTCCTGCATCATACTAAAAGTTAATTTAAAGGTGAACAACCCCTTTAAGGGATGCAAAATCAGACCAAGCCTTTTTGCTAGTGTATCTGAACTTTGCTCCTTGTGTAGGGCCAAGAGAGCACTTGCACTTACTTGCCAGAGGCAGAATATAAGTGCAGGTCTGCCCAGTGCCTTGCATCCCCCAGAACAAACCAGGGATGTTTTTGGAGATGACCATATGTTGCCTATCTCCCACCCTTCTGTATGCTTCTGTGCACTACTGACGGCTCCATTTTATGAGTGCATCACGCAGATAGGATCAGGGCATGGTGCAGAGTGCTATACCCAGTCCAACCCTGCAGAAGGGTAATCAAATGCATCTTTTTGTAGACAATGCTGGTCTACTGTGATCTACTGGTTACCAACTCAAGATGTGCACCAATAATGTAGCTTTTGGCCCACAATATAGGAGGTCCTTACTCATAGGCAACATTCATTAGAAAATGTATCAGATTCTAAGGTAAAATAGCCAAAAGAATTAGAAAGTGAAACACCTGATACTGATACTGCCCTTAAAGCCTCAATGAGCCTTGACCACGTATTGTCCTTGCAAAGATCCAGAATGATTCCATCCCTTTGGTATTTTTACACCTGGCAGATTATTGCCCTGGAAGCCACAACTCCAGCCGGACACAGATAAAATGGGACAGTGAGATTCTCGCGCCCGCAGTGCCAAGTTCTGCTAGAAAAAGCAGTCAGGATAAATACGTGTTCTGTTTCAGGAAACGGATTCTCTGTTCCAAACAGCTTGTAGTTTACTGTGGGTATGCATCTAAAATAGCCTTAAGGCTAGTCAGACACAGTGCTACATTATCTGCAGTAGGAGCAATGTATACAATAAAGCTAAAATATACACTGGAGACCCACACCTTCCTCTCTATCCACTTATAGATAGGAGAAAATATACCCTCTCTTTTTGACATTTATTTGGGCTTATATAGAAAAGAGCATAAACAAGTTTGAACTATATATATGTATATATATACATACATACATACATACATACATACATACATACATACATACATACATACATACATGTGTTCTCTGGGACCTTGTCCCCACCATCTTAGGCTCATAGTGTATTCTAGACCCTTCATTACTTAGGGGGTTATTTATTAAAGTCCGAATGCTGAAATCTCAAAAATTCTATTTTTTTTTTTTTTATAGAAAACTAAAATGTTAAGTGGAAAGAAACCTCAAATGTTTGATTTATTATACCCCGATGCTCCAAAAAGCCTGAATCCAAAATCCGCCATCTCAGACCTGTCAAGGTCCTGTATAACTCAAGGGAAGAGGCACCCAAATTGAAGTTATTAGGTTCTTCAGAGGGTTTAGACCAAAAATCTTACCCTATCAGGGTTTTTGGGAAGAAACTCAAAAAATCGAGTCTGAAAAATTCAGATTTTTGCTCAATTTTATCGTTTTTCCACAATCTGATTAATTAGGGCCATTTTATTAATAAATAAGATCACATCAAGCGTGGGAGTTTGGTTTTTTTAAATAAAATATGAGATAAATTCAGATTTTAGTAACCCCCTTAGAGTCCCTCTTCTTTACAGAGAATCTGTTCACCAGCCACTATGGAACATAAAGGGAATCCACATCCAACAAACCATCACTTTACAATGGAAGGTTGGGAAATGGTTTTATTTATATTTATTACTGGAAGTTCAGATAGTATTTATGCACCTTTTCTACATAAGCCCGGCTAAATGAGCTTATGTCAAAAAGTCCGGTATATTTTCCCAGGGCCGAAACTAGGGGTAGGAGTAGTCACGTGCCTAGGGTGCAAAGCTGGAGGGGTGCCACGCATTTTCCCCTCGCTCTCCGTCCACTAATTGCGCATGAGTGCCAGCGGTAGTTCGTGCATGTGCATGAGCGACCAACTTCCAGCCAGTGATGCCCGGCTCTGTATTTTCCCTTTAATGATTTCAATGGGTATCAGTATCAGCCAAAGATCCACAGAAGTTGTACATCAAAAATATGTGGACATAAGTCAGTATGAAGGAATTCAGAACAGGAGGAGAAAACAGATTGAAAAGAGCAAGAAAAGGAGGAATGGAATAATGGCTGAGGCACCATAAAGAAAGGAATGAAGAGAATAGGGATATATTATAGTCGAAAAAATGACGGGTTCCAGTACTGAGCATAGCTGAATTTGGATTTTTAATATAGCATTGTATACACTGTTTCTTTAGATAATAAATAGAGGGCTTCAACTATTGCCCACTCATCCTTATTCCCACGCAACAGCTGGAGCCCCTTTCTATGTGATGGTTTAGTTTAAAGAATTAGAAGCAACAAGTGGGTGTTGACTAATACAGAGTACTCCGTTATGTCTGGGATTTGGAAAAGGGATTATTGGGGACACAGAAGGCATATAAGGTAACAATGACCTCTGCAATATTGTTAAAACTGGTTTTAAACATTTTCTATTCCTTAATAAAGGAATCTCCATATACGGGGGGGGGGAGGCAGCAGATGACCACTATTCACTCCATGAAGTGCGTGTGGTTATTCTTCTAGACTTGGTAAATGTGGAACATGCTTTTTACTACCATTTAAGAGTTTACCTTACCAATGATTTCTGTAAAATCCCTTCTTAATCCAAAGGATTAATTCTATCAAGTACAAGGCACCTTCTTCTTATTACAGGAAAGGGAATGATTTTTAAAAACTAGAATTATTTCATGAAAATGGAGTCTATGGGAGATGACCTAACCGTTATTTGCATTTTTTTGGATAACAGTTTTCAGGAGAATAGGCTTTAAAAGGATTAACCAGTGTTGCTCTTTAAATGATTACCTTAAAATCAGAATTTCTTCTTTGTGGATGAAAATGGAAAAACACTGTGTTGTCTTCTTTCATATTTTTAGGTGAAACGCTATGGATTACCCACGAGATTCATTCGGTAGGGGAGTGTGCAACGGATTCCCTTATGTTCAAAAGAAAATTTCTATTGTGTCAGAATGTCATGGGCAGCAGATTTTAAGTGTTCTGCAGAACTTCAGAGACCAGAAAGCATTCTTTGATTTTAACATAATAGTGAAGGACCAGGTTATGCCTTGCCATCGATGTGTTCTGGCAGCGAGCAGCGACTTCTTCAGGTATGTCTACCTCTGTGCTAGTTATTATTCACCAATTGTGTGTGGGCTTGTGCAGGGCCCTGTACAACAAAATTTTTGGGGCCCCCTGGGCCCTGCCCACCCCAGCCACAGTTAAAAGACCACACAGACATCAGCGCTAAAAATGGTAAACCCCCCCACACACAAGTTATAAAAAACAATTGATGGTCAGGGCCCCCTATAAGTTTAAAAAAACTGTGGCGCCAGGGCCCCACATAATTTTTTTTTTTTTTAAATCATTGATGGTCAGGGCCCCCCATAAGTTTAAAAAAAAAAAATGTTGGTACCAGGTCCCCTCTTACAAGTTAAAAAAAAAATTGGGGCCCCAGAGAATATTTAAAAAAAAAAAAAAAAACATTGGTGGCAGGGGCCACATTGTTCAGTTGAACTGAACTCGAGGCTTCAGGACTTTAAGTTCGGCTCTTTCTGAGACTTCAGGTCTTTTCGGGACTTCGGCTTTTCAGCGGTTCAGGAATTTCAAAGAGGCAGCACATTTTCGGCGGTGCCAAGGGGGGCCCGGTTATTTAAAAAACTGCAGCACAGCTGGGCCCCCCTCCGGTACACTTGTGCCCCCCTGATGGTAGCCCTGGGCTTGTGTGTATGTATGAGAGCATTATGTGGAATGTAACAATGGCTGAGTCTTGAAGAAGACCTGGTCTTTGTTGGAGAGAGGGAAATTTAGTCACCTAAACAACTGACGTAAAGGTAAGCATGGGTGTTGCAGCATCGGGAATTCTTTGTAGAAAACTTCACACATGGGGCAGGGTGCCCTTGGGGTGTGAGGGCCCCTGAGGTAGGAGCCCCAGTGGGTCCTCCACCCCCAGTCCAACACTGATCATGACCTACATGACACATTTATAGACTGGTATTATCTCTTATTTAAATGCCTTGGAATCCCTTGGTGTTACTGGTCCTTCAAGAATAAGGAAAAGAATGCTGGGGCACATGAAGGTTTCAAACTCAGTGACGGGGGGTAGGATTAAAAGGTACAAGTTGTCCACTTCAACAGCCATCCTTACTTTTTGGGGATAAGTGGTCCAGTAGCATCGTGCTGTCAGGATTTTCATAACTGCCATTTCTTTAGGGGGCTAGGAAGCTCAATCAATCAGGTTCAGGATGGAGAACAGGGCAGGCAGCAAACAGCATAACTATTTCCCAATATGAATCGCCAAACCAGCAGGCACATTAATCATTTCAGTTCTATTAAAAGATTAGGGTGCACACATTAATGATCTGCAGGCTGGGTTCAACCAAAGGCCGGTGGGGCTGTCGCACATTTTTGATGGGTCACGGTTGGGTGTGGGATGAACTCCACCCTCCTCAAAACATCATTATGCCCCACCTTCTGCAATCTCTATTTAAACATGTGCCCCTACATCATCCTGTTGGGGTTGGGTACGAATATATAAATAAAGATGGCTCACTGTGTTTAGGACACACCAAATGCCAGTACAGGTATGAGACCTGTTATCCAGAATGCTCGGGACCTGGGGTTTTCTGGATAATGGATCTTTCTGTAATTTTGGATCTTCATACCTTAAGTCTAACGGAAAGCATGTAAACATTAAATAAACCCAATAGGCTGGTCCTGCTTCCTATAAGGATTAGTTGGGATCAAGTACAAGCTACTGTTTTATTATTACAGTGAAAAAATAAATCATTTTTAAAAAGCTGGAGTCTATGGGAGACGCCCTTTCCGTAATCCAGATCTTTCTGTATAACGAGTTTCTGGATAACATATCCTATACCTAATGAGGATAACCAAACTTCAGTGCAGTCACATCTTAGTGCAAACAGAGTTGCCCTAATTTTAACATACAGGCCGCAATCTCCCCCTGGTGATCACTATAATACTGGAATTCTGGGGAAAATCCTGCTTTGTGGGGAAAAAACGACTATTGTACTCAAAATTGCACTTAGCTCATTGCACTTGTGGTTGTAAATTATGCCCATAGTTGTTAATAAACCTCAAAAATATCAAATTACTGGGAATCCCTTTATTATTTCCCAGTTCAATATTTTGTAAATCTGACCCTTTGGAAATTTTTGCCTTGGAAGGCTTCGCCACACTTCGCCAGACGTTAATTCGCAGCTCATAAGCTTATTCGTCAAAATGCAAAGTTACGTCGCGGCAGAAAGTGTCGCCAGCAAAAATTAATCAACGCAAGCATTTCATAGCGAACTTTCGCTAGCGTCAATTTCTGCCTAGTGAAACTTTATTAAGACACTTACACTTAGGTCAATTTGAATAGGACGGGTACATATAGGTCATATATATGACTTTATTAGAGATGTTGGTGCAAATGCTTGACGTGGCCATTTATTATTATTAAAAATTCCCAAGGAAGCAAAATAAAGACACAGGATCCTCTTAATATCCTAGACATGAGCCCACCCTAAAATAAATGTTGCATGCCTATCAAATGTCTAAAAAAAACTTTTAAACATAATTCCATTTTTTTTTTTATGACTTTTCAGTAGGGATGCACCGAGTCCAGGATTTGGTACAGGATTCGGCCTTTTTCAGCAGAATCCTTGTGCCTGGCCGAACCGAATCTGAATCCTAATTTGCATTTGTAAATTAGGGGCGGGTAGGGAAATCACATGACTTTTCGTCACAGAAGAAGAATGTGTTCCACTTTTTCCTCTCCTGCCCCTAATTTGCATATGCTAATTAGGATCTGGTTCGGTATTCGGCCGAATCTTTCACCAAGGATTCCGATGAATCCCAAATAGTGGATTCGGTGCATCCCTACTTTTCAGCATAAAGGATATGATGTCACTGACATAAGATTGAGGAGGATGTAGCTTCATCTTATAACCTGGCGAAGCAGACTCTTAATTGGCAAAATTGGTAACGTAGTGGAGAATTTGCGGAGTAACGATCGTTCATCTGAGCGAAAATTCGTTAGAAACATAGTTAGCGCTGAGCTCTTTTGTAACTAATTGTCCTCTATGGCCGACACCTGTTAGTAAATTTGCAATGTCCCTGCGGATTGTCGTTTTTGATGAATTATTTGCTAGGGACGGTCACTTTGCCCTTTAGTAAATTTGCGGGTGTGCAGTATTAATAAGCGAGCCTTGTGGCATTTGGGACATACTGGAAGCTATCTATCTTCATTAGGCTCAATACAAATCAGTGCAGTGGGTGCCAGCAGACTCGGACTCTGATGGAAGGTTCTGTGATTCACTCTGTGAGTGACCAAGACTGCGAGTCTCTGTCTCACCTCTGACCAGCTATACCCAATCCTAGCAGCTGCAAGGAATCATTTTTCCATTCTACAAAGAGCCTGTTTGTGTACATTCAGGGCTGTGCAGTAACAAACTATGATTTATTTTTGCTGCAGACTGGACATAAAAAAGAATTTTACTAATCACTTATTGAAACTGAGGTTACTCAGTCAAGAGGTAAAAGAGCAAATTATTCCCAGTGTAGCCTTTTAAAATATGCTAAGCATTAAAAAGCAAGACAAGAGTAATGCTAACTTCTATATTACACAATGATACCATTTTCCTTTCATTGGCACAGCTCCATATTGCGCCAATTCAAGCTGCTGAGAAAAAAATGAACATTTAAAATGTATATACACTGGCTCCACAGTCACTTTGCTCCTGACTTGTCTTACGTTAATCCTGGAATTCAGTTTTAAGCAATGCCCCAGATACAATTTCAATATTACAGTCAGATTTGTACCGCTGACATTAAAGGGATTCTATTTTTAAAAATACATTAAAAATAAAACCTGAAAACAATGTATTTAATAATACAGGCATGAGACCCATTATCCAGAAAGCTCTGAATTATGGAAATACCATCTCCCATTGACTCCATTATAATTAAATAACTCAGTTTTTAAAAAATGATTTCCTTTTTCTCTGTAATAATAATAAAAAAAAGTCGCTTGTACTTGATCCCAACTAAGATATAATTAATCCTTATTGGAAGCAAAATCAGCCCTTGAGTTTATTGAGGGGAAGATTTATCAAAGGTCGAATTTCCAGGTGATGGGAGTTTTTTTAAACTCCCATCAACTCGAAATTCGAATAAAAAAAGACCAATTGGAATTTATTAAAAAAATAAATTCGGTAAATAGGCTATATTCGAATCAAAGTTTTACCGCATTCAATCGAATTCGAATCAAAGGATTTGCCCCAAAAAACTTCCATTCTTCAAAGTCCACCAAATGACTCAAAGTAGGTTCTAGGAGGTCCCCCATAGGCTAAAACAGCAATTTGTCAGGTTTTTCGATGGGAATGGTTCGTTTTAAAGAGCTAGTACATGATAAATTTTGATATTCGAATAGTCAAATTTTTTTCAAATCGAATTTTGGACTATTCAATAGTCGAAGTACAATAAAAATAGCTCGAACATCGAATTGATAAATCTGCCCCTGAATGTTTACATGATTTTCTAGTAGACATGATATGAAGATCCCAATTACTGAAAGATCCATTATCTGGAAACTCCCAGGTCCTGATCATTCTGGATAACAGGTTCCATGCCTGTAATAATTTTAATGTTGATGATGTTAAAAAATTGGCCCCCTCTCCGGGTCCAGGCTTGAGCATTCAGGTACTAAAACCATGTGTGGTTTCTGTGTCCGAATGATACCTCGGCTTGATGGCAATTGCAGCAACCCATTGAAGCAATGCTCATTATGCGCATGCACTTGAAGTCAGAAGCGCATGCGCTCTAACTGAAATGGCCACTCGTACCAGACACTCCCTCCCAGTGTGAGTGTCCTAAAGATGGCAGTGGGCAATTTATTTAAAAAAAAAAAAAAAAAAAAAAAAGTTACCCCCAACCGGAGTGCTCTATTAGCCTGCACCTTTGGTTGGGGATAATATTTTTGCCCAACAAGTGCCCTATAAGCAAGAGTTAGGGGCAAAGATCGATTTTCGTTATGTGAATTTTTTTTTAACTCTAAAATTTCAATTTACTCACAACTCGAACGGGAGGTTATTTATGAAAAACATCTAATATCCGATCGAATACGAATGACCCGAAAATTCAAATCAAGAGTTTTCCTCTGAAAAAAAACCTTAAATGTCAGGAAGGCAATTAACATCTTCAAATGGTTCAACGGACCTCTGCCACTGATTTGTAAATGACGGCAGGTTTTTGGTGGTGATCAAATTAGAACTGTTCCCAGGGTTGAGGTGTGATAAATCTCACATTCAAATTGGTGGTTTAAAATTCAAATTTGTGAGTTTTGACCAAAAAAAAAAAAAACGTGACAATTCTAATTCAAATTTACCATTTGAACCTTAATAAATCTGCCCCATAGTTTATATCATGTTAAGGGGCACATTTACCTAGGGTCGAATATCGAGGGTTAATTTAACCCTCGATATTCGTCCCTCGAAGTAAAATACTTTGAATATCGAAGTCGAAGGATTTACCGCTATTCCTACGTTCGAACGATTTTAATCCATCGATCGAAGGATATTTCTTCGATCAGAAAATTGTTAGGAAGCCTATGGAGACCTTCCCCGTAGGCTAACATTGGCCTCAGTAGGTTTTAGGTGGTGAACTAGGGGGTCGAATAATTTTTTAAAGAGACAGTACTTCGACTATCGAATAGTCGAACGATTTTTAGTTTGATTCGAAGTCGAAGTAGCCATATTCGACCATTCAAAATTCAAACTATTTTTCCTCTATTCCTTCCTTCGAGCTAAGTAAATGGGCCCCTAAGTTTCATATTAAAGAATCTTACCAAACTGGTCTGTATATTTAAGTAAATATTGCCCCTTTTCCCCTGAGCCCCATGTTATGATATTCTCTGTGCTGCCTTAGAGATCACCTGACCAGAAATACTGCAGCTCTAACTGTAACAGGAAGAAGTGCGGAAGCAAAAGACAGAACTTTGTCATTTATTTTTACATCTGAGCTGTTTTAATACAATATAATTTTATAGACCCCTACATTGTTTGGGGGTATAGTTTTCCTTTATTGTTAGGAACATGTTCCTTACCTTAAAATGAGTTTGTGCCATTTTCTCAACTGGATTTACTTCTGAAAACATTTGTTTCAAGAAAACAGGAAAGAAACTTACTGTTCCATTAAAGGGTTCTTCAGGAAAGTCCTCCGCTTCTAAATTATAGGTGGCTTAAGCAATGTGCTATTTATATGGGCTTCTGTAGCCCCTTTGTCTCAGTCAAGTCTTGTAAAATATTATACAGCAAGCTTTCACTTCATGCCATCTCTTTATGACATTACACAGCACCGACTATGTACAAGCTAGTTTTACTTACAGTATGCTTGGGTATATCAGAGTATCATGTCTGTAATTTTAATTGATTTATTTGTTTAAATTAGGTTAATTATTAGTAGTAAATAAATTAAATAAAAGATCTGCATTGTCTTTTGTTTTCAAAGATTATGATCTTGATGATGAATTTTCTGTATAATAAAGTTGGTGACCTCATTTCTCTAGAATGTCTCCTTTCACAAAAGAGAGAAAAATGCAGTTTTATGGAAAATGAACTTTTAGGAGCAGAAAACTCGCTCAGACAGCGCTAATTGACTAAAATGTGGAGTTTCGTCCTGGCCGCTGAAGGCTGGCGACTTTTTGCTACCGTTACTTCGGCAATGCGAGCAATTCAATGTGAAGATGCGCTAGCGTTCATTTCTGCCTAGTGCAAATTGGCTAGAGGTCTTGCGCTCAGGTTAATTTGCATATGGCGGGAAATTTAAAGTTGAATGGACGTTTTATTACATGTTGCAGCGAATACATTACATTTCCACTGTTAATAACACAAGTCCAGGGAACCTTAATAAAGACAATAGAGTTGTTATAATGCCCTACACATTAGCCCACTGTATGTTAGAAAATGTATAGGGGGAACCCAAAAAAAGGAAAAGTCGCCAGCGTTTTTTGGACTTTGATGCATTTTCCACTCAGAATATGATGTAAGTAACAGAAGAATGAGGAAGATCTATGCACTCCAGTGCACTTCGCCTGGTCTGACCTGGCGAAGGCAAGTCTGGCAAAAGAAGTAACGTTCAGTAAAATCTGCATTTTAGTGAATTTACGGAGTAACGTCCGTTTGCCAGAGCAAAAAGTCGGCTGTCGAAAGAGTGCAAATGAATGCTAGTGTAGGTCCCATTAGTGAATTGGGGATGTTACTGCAGATGGCAACGCTTGCGAAAAGTCGCCAGTGTTAGCCACTTTGCCCCTTAATATGATGTAGACAGTGGTAGCCTGAGACAACTTGCAATTGGTCTTCATCTCTTTTTTTATTTGCCTGACTATTCTTCAGTATGAATAAAAATTACCCAAGATATTAGAAAACAGATTATTCCTCGGTGTAAACCACATTCTGGAGTTGTCCAGCTGCTATAAACGATAAAAAGCCAATATTTCTACACAAAAAGAAAGAGAAACGTTGCCTGCGCACAGTTTGCCTTTAACAATAATTATTACAAAAAATGAGGTGTTAGTACCACACTTTGGCCAAAATATGTAAGCTCACGTGTCGCGTCAAAGCCCCTCATTGTATGTGAGTCCTACGCTAACCATTAGCATTCTATGTATGTAGTGCATTTATCAAATCAAGTCCCCCCGCAAATAACTGAGTAGTAAGTGCACTTACCCTTAACTCTAGGGGGCAGATTTACTAAAGGGTGAAGTGGGCGTCGCTAGCAAAAATTCACAGGAAATCTCATCCCTAGGGACATCGTTTTAAAGGCTGAATGACAGTAGTGCTTTCTTACTAGAGCTCCTGAGTTAAGGGTAAGTGCACTATGGTCTTACTACTTGGCCACATTGTTTGCTGGGGGACTTGATTTTAAATGAACAACAGCTTTAGAATGTCTAGTGTAAGACTCAAGTACAATAAGGGCCTTGATGTTGCACGTGAGCTTACATATTTTGGCCAAAGTGTTGTACTAACACCTCATTTTTTGTGATAATTATTTTTAAAGATTATTCCCGAGGCTAGAATGGTATTATTATTATTATTTATCAATTACCTTTCTCTGCAGTCCCTCTTCTATTCATATTCGAGTCTGTTGTCTGGTTGCTATGGTAAGCTACAGAGTGACAGAGTAAAACAATTGTTAGTAAATTAGCCCCTAAAAGTGCTTAGAGGGGAATGTAATTAAAAATCGCGTGTTGCTTAAAATGGCATTTTGTGAATGTTTATTGCTGCTCGCAATGTCAAATAATTCGCTGGTAAATACTTTTATCGCTCATTATCACTAAGCAAAGTTTAGCAGTTACACCTGCTCTGGAGTTTCGGTAAATACTTTTTTTTAAAAAAAAAACGATATATTATTGAAAATTTCATTACATACACTGCGCATGTTCACAAAAGCCTTTTGATCGCAAACATTGCAAGGATGTCATTGAGGTCTGTAATTGGTCATAAACATGGTCGCTAACTTCGCAAAAGGTGTTTACAAACGTTTTTTTGCGATAACAATACATACAGTATTACACTCCCCCATGAATGTTTTCCTCAATAGATAAGATAGAGGAGCCATTGTTATAGGGCTCACACGGTAATAGCCCAGAAGACTTAGTTTAAATAATTTGTCAGTGATCATGGTACTTTAATATGTCTGTAATGAAAGTTAACAAGACTCCAGGGCTGCATAGCATACACACAAGTGCTTAGATAACTTGTTTTATCTGTGGCCATTACAGTACTTCTGATTTTCTCCGATTTTCCCAGTCCATCTAATCCAGTACCAGATTAAGTTCTGTTAGGTCATGGGCCCACTTTTTAGTAATATGTTTATTAATACCTGAAGAAATGCATAGAAAACAATTTATCTGTTCTTGCTGATATAATAAATTATGTAGAACTAAATCCACCTAAGATGTGTCAACCTTTACAGGGGGATCTTGACAACCTGGCATTCTGGGCGGCTGAAAGGTCAGGATGTTGTGGAATTTACTCCCTTATGTGATTGTAATCAGAGTTGTATATAACATATTTAGGGGCATATTTACCATATAGGCAATCAAGGTCCTGTGCCAAGGGTGGCAGTTTTAAAGGTGAAGGAAAGGTTAAAATTAAGTAAGCTTTATCAGAAAGGTCTATATAAATACACCAGTAAACCCTCAAAGTAATGCTGCTTTGAGTCCTCTGTCTAAAGAAACACAGCATTTCTTTCCTTTTATTGTATACACATGGGCTTCTGTATCAGACTTCCTGTTTTCAGCATAAACCTCCAGGGCAGGGCTTGAGCATGCTCAGTTTGCTCCTCTCCCCCTCCCTCCTCCCATCCCTGCTGTAATCTGAGCTCAGAGCTGTAAGTGAGCAGGGAGAGACTCAGGCAGTAAGTGATGTCACACCAAGCTTATATGGCAGCTTCTATCCTAAACAAACAGACAGTGTCTAGAGCTGTTTACTCAGGTATGGTAAAGCATTCTGCAGAATAAATATAGCGTTCTAGCTTGCACTATTGTGGCTAATCTGTTGGCAATAAACTGTCTTGGAGCTTTCTTTCTCCTTTAAAGGTGCAGCCCTCGAATGCCTATATGGTAAATAAAATTAATAAAAAAACTCTTTCCCTGGGGCCGTATATTTTCAGGCAGCAGGGGTAGGGGGTATCCGGCATGAAGGAGCAGAAGTGACGTCACGTTGCGTCATAATGTCACATCTGCAGACAGTACTGCACATACGTGACGGGTGCAAAGAGGTCCAGTGCCTAGGGTGCACCGGGCCAAAGTACAGCACTGGTTTTAATGGCATATGCATTAGACCGATTTATAAACAGGATAACTGCTTATTCAGCTATCACCATTTTGGAGTCAGGAAGAGATTCTAAAATTCATATGGATTCAACTAATATGTATGAAACGATGAGATTTTAGTAACTTCCATTTGTGTGTGCCTACAGAGCTATGTTTGAAGTAAATATGAAAGAACGAGATGGAGGAAGTGTCACGATCAGCAACTTATCGTCAAACGCCGTGGCCGCCTTTCTCGATTATGCCTACACAGGCAAAGCAGAGATCAGCGATGAGAACGTGGATATGCTCTTCCAAATGTCCTCCTTTCTTCAGGTGCCACTACTTTCCAAAGCATGCAGTGATTTCCTAATAAAAATCATTGATACAAATAACTGTTTGCAGCTGTTGTCCATATCGGAGAGCTACGGGTCAATACGGCTTTTTGATCATGCCTTAGAGTTTTCTCTGCAGCATTTTTCCTTGTTGACGCAGTCAATGGATTTCTTGGAACTGAATATCGGGGTTCTTGAAAAATGTCTTGAAGATGACTTACTGAATGTCCCTGAAGAGGAATCTGCATTGGTTGCTGTTCTTGCCTGGACCAAACACAGTTTGGATGAAAGGGAAAGATTCTTTCCTCGATTATTAAGAACAGTAAGGTTGCATCAATTGCCCCAGTCTACACTGCAAAAGGTTCTTATCTCCGAGAACCAGCTATTACAAAGCACAGACTGCTTATCAACTATTACCTCTGCCATAAAACGTGTAGAAGATGCTGGTGGATTATTTCCAGATGCCCGTCTTTCTACAACTGAGAAGTATATTTTTGTTCACAAAACTGCTGAAGATGGAGTGAAGCAATACACTTTTTGTTACAACTTAAAAATGGACAAATGGTTGGAGCTTCCTCACATACACTTGCCTGATCTACCAGGCTCCAGCCTATCAAGTTATGGGGAGAAAATATTCATAACTGGGGGTTGTAAAGGGCATTGTTGCAGAGGAATAAGACTGCATATCGCTGAGCCATATCATGATGCTACTGACCAAACTTGGTGCTATTGTCCAGCAAGTAATAATTCCTCTTTAGTCCCTGCCATGAAGAATCCCAGGACAATGCATACATCTGTTATGGCCCTCAACCAATTATTTGTTATTGGTGGAAAGACTAAAGGAGCACAAGACATAAAAAGTCTTTTAGATGTTGAATCTTATAATCCTCTTGATAAAGAATGGAAATCCGTAAGCCCCTTGCCAAGAGGAATATACTACCCTGAAGCAAGTGCATGCAAAAATGTCATCTACGTACTGGGTTCTGAAGTTGAAATTACTGATTCTTTCAACCCTTCTCTTGATTGTTTCTTCAACTATAATGCTGAGACAAATCAATGGTGTGAGGTGGTGGCAGAGTTTGGGCAATTCTTTCATGCAACATTAATCAAAGCCGTACCGGTGAATAATACATTATACATCTGTGATCTTTCAACGTACAAAGTATACAGCTTTTGTCCAGAAACTTTTGTTTGGAAAGGAGAAGGATCTTTTGAATGTGCTGGATTTAATGCAGGGGCTGTTGGGATTGAGGATAAAATTTATATATTAGGAGGTGATTATGCCCCCGATGAAATCACGGACGAGGTGCAAGTCTACCATAGCAACAGATCTGAGTGGGAGGAAGTTTCTCCAATGCCACGGGCTCTCACAGAATTTTACTGTGAAGTCATTCAGTTCAATAAATATAGGGACCCCTGGGGAACAAGCCATTTGTAAACCTGTCTACTGTATTATGGATGCTTACATGTTAGCAGAGATTTCCGTTTTGTTTTTGCAAAAGATTTTTGTAAATGATAGTACAGGTATGGGACCTGTTATCCAGAATGTTCAGGACCTGGGGTTTTCTGGATAATGGATCTTTCCGTAATTTAGATTATATCTTAAGTCTACTAGAAAATCATATAGACATTAAATAAATCCAATAGGCTGGTTTTGCTTCCAATAAGGATTAATTATATCTTAGTTGGGTTCAAGTAAAAAATACTGGGTTTTTTTTTTTTATAATATTTAAAATGTGGATCATTTGGATAAAATGAAGTCTATGGGAGACAGCCTTTCCGTAATTTGGAGCTTTCTGGATAATGGGTTTCCGGATAATGGATCCCATACCTGTATATACTGAACGTTTGCTAATTTAACTTGCACTATACACAAACAAAACATTTGTTAACATGCATGTATGTTATGATTCAAGAATATTTGTATTTTATTTGTTAGATCGAAAATTGTATATGTTCTAAGAACTAAATTATTCTAAGGTTACCAGATCACTTGAAAATTCAGGGACACTTCTTATAAATGCAAGTTGCAGGGCTGCATTTATTGCATTTAAATTAAATTTCAATCAGTTAAACACTACCTGCTGTACTTGTCGAGGAATTATCAAGTGATCTGGTAACCCTAAATTACTGAGAGCATTACAGTGTGTAAATATGCCTATTCCGTATATGTTGGGAGAAGGGCAGAGACACACGGTCAGATCCGGTCAGATTAGTCGCCCGGCAATAAATCTCTTCTTCTTCAGGACGACTAATCTCCCTGAACTGCATTCACGCCGTTTAGAATGAAAATTGCCGCTTTCTGAAGTCATCCGAAGTTGCCTTACTTCAGACGACTTCGGAAAACAAAGCGGTCCGAGTGCCATCCCACCGGCGATTTTCATTCTAGCCGGTTGGAGGGCAGAGAAAGGCAGTTTGGGGAGATTAGTCTCCCAGAACAAGAGGAGATTTGTCGCCCGAATCGGAACGTGTGTCTCTGCCCTAAGTAAGTAGAACATTCTGAGGTATTTAGGCGATATAAGGAGAGTTAATTAACTGGTCGAGTGCCCAACATTTTGTATAATTTATGTGCCTTTAGCCAATAATAATTTCAGTATGTTGTCAACTTTGACAGAGTTTTCACAAGAAACTTCAAATTTAGAGGCTTGAGGATGAAAAAAAATTGCACACAGAGAAAACACACAAAAATCTTACATGTATAGTGTATTTAAGAAAAAACTCAGAAAGAGTAGTTGTGGTTGTTTGTGAACTTAACTCATTTCAGAAACTTTGAAAGTAAAATAAAGTAGTCTGAAATCTTCAGTGACAATTTGCTATAACTTGTGACTATTTAAAAAACTATGAAAAAAATATTCTTCATGGTTTCTGCTGCTTTTTTGTGCTAGGCTGCCCACATTTATTTCCAGTACAGTAAACTCCAGGCCCCCCTCCCCTGGTTCCGCTGCACATTCTAATATGTATTAAAAAGTTGTGCTTCTAATACAGGTATTGGACCTGTTATCAAGAAAGCTCAGGACCTGGGATTTTCCGGGTGAGGAATCTTTCCGTAATTAAGATCTTAATACTTTGTCTACTAGAAAATCATGTAACCATTAAGGGGGTTATTTATTAAGGGGCGTTTTTTTTTTTTTTCAAGGCATCTGTTTTGACAACGAAAATCCAAAAAAAATTGAGGTAAAAAAAACTTGTCTGAATCCGAAAATACGCCATCTAAAACCTGCAGAATTCATGTAAAAGTAAATGGCAGATGTCCCCTTAATCATTTGTAAATGTTTTAACCCTCACAAAATGTTCAGATGTTTCGGGGTGTTTCAATTTTTTTTTGGTTTTTGGCGTCAAATGCAAAAAATGTGGGTTTTTCACGCAATAATCTGAAATAAATAAATGTTATGTATTGCTAGTACAGTTACAGCCTGGAATTACAGCACGTAACATTATTAAATATAAGTCCACGTGATAACACAATTGTGTCTCAGGTTTTACTTCTCTGTGGATCTCTTATCTTATTTTCATGGTTATACAGAAAAGTACATTGGTTAACTACCCCACCCAAAACTCTGCACATATGACCACATTTAAAGGGCATGTTCAAACAAAAACAATTTTGCACAATGCAAAAAGGTATCATTCTTTCATTATGCCAAAAAGTTTTTGGATGTGCCACATTGCTTAAAGAAGAATTCAACCCTTAACTAAAAAAAAAAAAACCCCTATCCTACGTAGAAAAACGTGAATTTTTCTTGGTTTTTGGGTGTCAAAAAATGGGTTTTTCGCGCGACAATCTGAAAAACTCAAAGTTTTTCTCGCTCCGTTTTTTTTATTGATAAATAAGGGTAGAACTTGGATTCTTATATGGTCAGACTTTTTTATTTATAAAATCAGAAAAATTCAGATTTTATAAATAACCCCCCTAAATAAACCCAATAGGCTGGTTTTGCTTCCAATAAGAATTAATTGTATCTGAGTTTGGATCAAGTACAAGGTACAGTTTTATTTTTACAAAGAAAAAGTAAATTTGTAAAAAAAAAATTTGGATTATTTGATTATAATGGAGTCTATGGGAGACAGCCTTTCTGTAATTCGGAGCTTTCTGGACAACGGGTTTCTAGATAACAGATCCCGTACCTGTAAAATGCATGACTTTTAAAAAAAAAAGTAAAATAGAAAAATGAGTCCTTAAACTTGAATTTGCAGGGATCAGTGGTATATTCTGTAAATGATCTGGTTGGATTCCAACACTTACAAATCATTTTTTAGTATTTTTATGACAGAACAGCCACGAATCACTGCATGCATTATAATTGCTGCTGCCCAAAACAGATTTAGCAAGTGAATAATCTCTAGGGATGCACCGAATCCAGGACTCTGCCTTTTTCAGCAGGATTCGGTTTCGACCGAATCCTTCTGCCTGGCCGAACCGAATTTTCATATGCAAATTAGGTGGCGGGGAGGGAAATCACGTGACTTTTTGTCACAAAACAAGGGAGTAAAAATGTTTTCCCCTTCCGGTATTCGGCCGGATCTTTTGCGAAGGATTCGGGGGTTCGGCCATATACAAAATAGTGGATTTGGTGCATCCCTTATAATCTCTTTGGGGTTAGGGGTATTTTGGCAGTGATATGGCATATTCACTTAAAATCAGTTACACCATTGCAACAGTGACAAGCCATAACTTGCCTAAATACATTGTTTAATTACACCAGTCTATTTTTCCCTTACAATTGTAATGGTGATACTACATACCCCCCAACTGTCCCTTTTTCGGAGGGACAGTCCCTCTTTTGACAGCTCAACCCGCTGTCCCTCATTTGTACTGGAAAGTCCCTATTTTCTCTGCACTGAACAGCCAGAAAAAGAAACAAAGTTTCTCACTTAATTGGCTTTTAGCAGAGAGCACAGAACAGCTAACAGGTGCAAATAAGATACTTTATAACAATTTTGAGACACAAAAAAAATGTTTAGATAAGGAGAATTATTTTCAAACTTTCATAACCTGCCAAATTTTGTAAAATGAACATGGTAATTAGGGGGTGTGGCCACAGAAAGGGGCTTGGTCAAAAAAGTTGCTGCGCTACGTGCGGAAAAAATTTTTGTCCCTCTTTTTTTACTTCCAAAATGTTGGGAGATATGGATACTATGCTGGTGAATTAATGCCATAAAGCAATGACTTAGATAATAAGATGCCAAAGGGTCTGTATCTTTATAATAATTTCCAGCCTGGACCTGGTGGTGACATAATTACGCCCATCAAAAAGGAGCAAACGTTTGTCAATGCATACATGATACACAGACATTTTTTGCTGATGTGGCAAATAGATGTTCTGTCCAAAGTTTGTCAATTCCCAGTGAATATATAGATGTTATTATCATTATTAATATTTATATAGATAGCACACAATAGACATAGCATATTACACATACAACAATTACATCATATTGAAGCAGATACCAGTAGCATTTGCATGTTATTGAAGGGCAATGGCGTTAGGGGTCTGCTTACAGAATTGATTAGTAACATCAACGATAATATAATAAAAATGTGTTATGTATTGCTAGTACAGTTACAGCATGGAATTACAGCACGTAACATTATTAAATATAAGTCCACATGATAACACAATGGTGTCTCAGGTTTCTTAGGTTTTACTTCTCAGTGGATCTCTGTGTTGGATTGGATCTGCAAGGTGGGGAGCTCCTTCCCAATACGTATATTCATGGTTATACAGAAAAGTACATTGGTTAACCACCCCACCCAAAACTCTGCACATATGACCACATTTAAAGGGCATGTCCAAACAAAAACAATTTTGCACAATGCAAAAAGGTATCATTCGTTCCTTATGCAAAAAAACAAAAAACAGTTGTGCCACATTGCTTAATGGAGAATTAGACCCTTAACTAAATAACCACTACCCTACATAGACCCTCCTCCCCCTCAGCCTAGCTGCTAACCCAGGGAAATGCCCCTAACTTTTTACTTACCCCTTGGTGCAGATTCAGGGATAGCATCTGAGACCGGCGAAACGGTGCATGCGCAGTTGGAGCAATTTCCCTGTTTGCGGCAACTGCTCATGTGTCGAAATAGAGGGAAAAGCCCCAGAAGATGGCTGCCATGAACTGCGATCCCTAAATCTGCACTGAGGGATAAGTAAAAAGTTAGCGGCATTTCCCTGGGTTAGCAGCTAGGCGGGAGAGGGGTCTATATATGGTAGGATTTTTTTTAGTTAAGGGTTGAATTCTCCTTGAATTTATGTACATAAATATGCACGTAAAGAAAAATTCCATTTGGATATCTGCTGAGATAAACTGGGTGGATGAAGTGCCAATAAATGTAGAAATGTCTTTAACTCAGAGGTGTTTATAGCAGAATAATGTTTTAAAATCATCAAAAAAACTCAAAAGTATGAAGTCTTTTTTGATCATTTGTTCTCAGTAGCAATAGATGGAAAGGGCCAAAACCTTCACAGAAGGGTGGTGGGCTGTATTTGCCACCAGTTTGGCCCCCTGCCCACCTCTCCATTCCACTCCCACTGTTGATGGACCATAGCTCATTTATAAAACTCAAGGTCGCCCCTCCAATGCCCTCAGCGGGGTTTAGGGTTGGGCGTGATCATTTAAGATTCTCAAGACTATGATAACCAAGGGACACATTATAAACAGGCAAAAATTTGATTTCTTTCAGCGGTTTCCCACATGTAGTTACTACTTCATCAAAGCAGAAGGCATCAATGAACTTAAAGGACCAGTATCATCAAAAAAATTGTTAGTATACACTGAAAAAAAAACGCAACAAGACAAATTAAACTTTAAAATCGCAAAGAAATAACTTACTGAAACTCCACTTGTGCACCTCTTCAGAAAAGGCGACTGTGACGATCCATCGCTCGATTCCTCCTCCCTGGCTCCTATAAGGAAGGCAGGGAGGAGGAATTGAGCGCTGCACGATGGATCACGATCGCTTTTTCTGAAGAGGAGCGCAAGTGGAGTTTTGGTAAGTTATTTCTTAATAAAGACTTTTCGATTTTAAAATTTAATTTGTCTTTTTTTTCAATGTATACTAACATTTTTTTTTTTTACTTTTTTTGATGTTGCTGCTCCTTTAAAGAAAACCCTATAAGGTTGCACTTCTACATTTTATGGTTATATGTGTCAGGGAGGTTAAAATGTATTTTTTAAGCCTTTCAACTGTGTAGGGCAGGAGTGTCCAACTGTGGGCCCTATGACCCTTCAGGATAGTTTATAGAATCTAGTGTTGTTGGATAGGTGGTTCAGGTTCTCAGTAATACGTTATCATTTAATTTTAATGCATTAATGCATTCTCTAGGAGTTGTGTGTGCAGCAACCACCATAAAAAGTTTTGAGTTGGGTGCAATGCAATAAGAACCAGGGGTTGAGTAAAAACCGTAGAAAAAGCAATATTGCAGCACCCTTCATTGCAAAGGTGAAAAGATGATTCATTTAAGTCGCATTTATGTGCCTTGGATTGGTACAGATGCAGGGCCGGATTTACATAGCAGGCACCCCTAGGCCCACTGCCGTTTGTCGCCCCCGTCCCCTCCCCTTTATTCGTGCAAATTTTCATAATATGGACCGGAGAAGTGGGGATTGGCGCACAGGAAATTTAAAAAATGATTGTATCTCCAGCGCATCCCCCATTGTTTTTGTAGAAATGTGGGTGTGGTTGGGCAGCATGTGCCGTCATAGGCTGAGCATTCGTGGCCTTTCCACAAATCCGGGCCTGTATAGATGTGGTAGATTTCACAAAATTTTAATTAAATGGCATGTAAAGGCAAAAAAATAAAATCCGATTTTTACTTTCTTTAATGAAAAAGAAACCTATCTCCAATATACTTTAATTAAAAAATGTGTACCGTTTTTATAAGAAACCTGATTGTATGCAGTGAAATTCTCCCTTCATTTACTGCTGTGGATAGGAATTGTCAGATGGTCCCTAACTGCTGAGCAGGGAAACAATCATACTTATGAACAGCAGGGGGAGCCCCCGCCTTACTTCCCAGCCATGCAGAACTCAAGCAGCTTTGTTTATGACAATCCTTAAGCAGCCCAGACCACACTGAGCATGTGCACAGTCTTAGTCTTGCAAAGATGTTTAACAAAGTTACAAGATGGTGACCTCCTGTAGCCAAATTTGAAAGCATAAATTATTTGTTTGATTAGGCTTGTGGTGCAGTAAGTTCATGTTTATATTTAATATACAAAATACAGCATTTCTAGCCTTATTCTATTTAAGACTTTACATGCCCTTTAAGCAGTTTTTTAAATGAGAAAGAACTGAAAAAGGTAAGACTCTTGAGTGTTTGCTTATGTAACTTAAAACTTAACATGCTAACTTAAAAAATATTTGACATCACATTCTACCCTCCCTTTTTTTTAAATTTCAGATCATTCTTGAAAACCTGAATTTAAAAATAACTCAAAGTTTGAATGTGCAACTCCTACGTAAACTCTCCAAGTTTTCGCACTAAAGTTCCAAATCTATCGTATGAGGACAAGTCAGTGAAAGTTTTTTTGAGAAAATCAAAGACAATTTAAGTCTTTGGGAAACCTGCACAACTCAAAACTTTTTATTCATAAAAAAAAAAAAGTGCAGAAAAATCTGATTCTTTTTGGCTGACTTTTTTTTCAGACCTTTAATTTAGTTAGGGGCCGATTCACTAACTTCGAATGAAGGATTCTAAGTAAAAAAACTTTGAATTTCGAAGTGTTTTTTGGGCTACTTCGACCATCGAATGGGCTACTTCGACTACGACTTCGAATCGAAGGATTCAAACTAAAAATCGTTCGACTATTCGATAGTCGAAGTACTGTCTCTTTAAGAAAAAACTTCGACCCCCTAGTTCGCCATCTAAAACCTACCGAACTCAATGTTAGCCTATGGGGAAGGTCCCCATAGGCTTGCCTAAGTTTTTTTGGTCCAAGGATAATCCTTCGATCGTTGCATTAAAATCCTTCGAATCCTTCGATTCGAAGGATTATTCCTTCGATCAAACAATTTGCGCTAAAATCCTTCGACTTCCATATTCAAAGTCGAAGGATTTTAATTCCCAGTCGAATATCGAGGGTTAATTAACCCTCGATATTCGACCCTTGGTGAATCGGCCCCTTAAAGTTTGCCACCTTGTCCTTCCACACCTAAAGTGGCACAGTTAAGGGAGATTCTATTTTTATTATACTCATATGCATTCTGGAAGTCTTCACAGTTCTACAACAGTACTGATTAAGTTGTATATATTTAAATTGTCCTTTCATTCCAGCTGAAACAAAAGATGTTCTGTTGGTTAATTTAAACTAATACTTTATGTGTTTTAACAGAAATGAGTAACGAACAAATGAGAAGATTTTACATAATTTACTTTGCTTTTCAAACTTTTCTAAACTATATTCTTGCAAACACATGATATTGGATATATTCATCATTTGATATAATAGTCTGTATGCGCCAATGGCTTTATGCTTTTCTCAGGTTTCATTTTCTGCCAGAAAATCCATAAAAAATGATGTAAGAAAGAAATGGTGCATTGTATATTTATAAAGATTACAGCTATCTCTGCCCAGAATGTAGACATGCCTGGCAGACTGCCTTTCCAAACTACATTACTCTCCTCTGTATTTTACTACTGCTAGATGCCTACCCGCTGTAGGTCAAGCATGTATTTGTCCCAATTTTATAGAACCTTCTGTATAAATTATTTCTAAATTGCTAAATTTTCGAATAATAGATTTAGTTGTATACTTGGATGTATTAAAGTTTAAAGATTTTCGAGTTCTCATTCGTATTTTCAAAAACGTATCAACTACAACTCTCCAATGCGAGTAATAGAATACAAGTTTCCAAAACCGGGAATTCGAAAACGTAATTCCGAAACTCAAAGTTTTAATTCAAATTCGAGATTTATCCGATTTCTATCGAATTTTTTTTTAGCAACCGATTTTTTCGCCTGTTTTGACCTGCCGAGTTCACTACGATAATTCAAATATTTGAATTTTTGAATTTCTAAATCTCGGTTAAGGCTATCTAGCCTTATGGTTCAGGAAATGGTTAAAGGTTCCAAGGAATGCTGGGAAACACTGGGTTAACAATAAAACCCCTCACTTGATGCTATTTTAGTTTGAAAGAGGCTGTTTGGAGTTAAGATGGCTTGGGCAAGAAACTGCCACCTTTGTGGGCAGCAACAGCTAGAGGAGGAGCAGTAGCAATATGACCCTTTGATTCCTGCTAGGGTCAGGCAGCCTCGATACTTCAGGAGGCCAATACTTTCTCTTGACCAACTGCCTGATAATGAGGTTGTGAAGATGTACCGCCTGAGCAGTGCCACCATTCTCCAGGTTTATGGCCTCATCAGCTAGGACATTGAACCTGTGACAGCACAGTCTCAGGCACTGCCTGGGATTTGCAAGCTGCGTTTCCTGGGAACTGGCAGTTTCCAGCAGGTATCTTCATACCTCATTGGCATAAGCCAGCCCACCTTCACCAGAATACTAATGCAAGTGCTGAAGGCACTACTGCCACACTCACGAAGGCTCATTTCATTCCCCTCTAACCAGGCTGAGTGGATAAGATTGAAGCAGGATTTTTTTGGCCAATTTCCAAATTGCCTAGGAGTATTTGATTGTACTCCTGTTTCGCTCACACCACCTCATCATCATCAACAGGAGCGCTACAGTAAAAGCACCCATTCCATCAATGTGCAGGTGGTGTGAGATTTCCACATGCACATCATGAGTGTAAGTTCTGGCTTTCATGGAAGCCTCCACAATGCCACTATCCTGCAACAGTCAACTCTCCATGGCCTCTTCAACTGAGGAGAAATGCCTGAGGGCTGGCTTGTGGGTAAGTTATATGTTCCCTTTGTGAGAAATCACTTAGAAAATTTACTTTAAAGGGATATGCAGGTATTTAGCCAATATATGTGACTAGGTACAGTCTTGTTAGAACTAGGGATGCACCGAATCCATTATTTTAGATTCGGCCGAACCCCCGAATCCTTTGTGAAAGATTCCCGAAAGAGTACCGAACCAAAACCGAATCCTAATTTGCATTTGCTAATTAGGTGTGGTAAGGGGAAAACATTTTTTACTTCCTTGTTTTGTGACAAAAAGTCATGCGATTTCCCTCCCTGCCGCTAATTTGCATATGCAAATTAGGATTCAGATTCGGTTCTGCTGGGCAGAAGGATTCGGCCGAATCTGAATCCTGCTGAAAAAGGCTGAATCCCGAACAGAATCCTGGATTCGGTGCATCCCTAGTTAGAACAAATGCACTATGCATCTTGGGACTTACTTGGGGTTTACTTTAATTAACTGACTTTGGCAGGGATTCTAATTGTCATTGATTTACTTTAGAGGTTTGATGTGTATTAAGGGGAGAGACGTACAAGTTTTACAAGCAAGTGTATCAATTAACTAATAAGGAAAGTAGGGTGCATCTCTCTGTTTTGGGCAACCACAGCCCTTTAGTAGGGAATACAGTTAGGCCCATAAATATAAGGAGGAATCTCAGAATCTGGTGATGTCCATGAGTTCAAGACTTCAGGCTGTCATTGGCAGCAAAGGGTTTTCAACCAAGTATTAGATATGAACATTTTATTTTCAGTTTTTGAAATTGTGCAATTACTTGTGAGCCCCTGAAATTAAGTGATTGTGTTAAAAAAGGCTTTAGTTCCTCACATTTTTCTGCAATCTTTTTGTTCAACCCACTGAATTAAAGCTGAAAGTCTGCAGTTCAACTGCATCTGAGTTGTTTCATTTAAAATTCATTGTGGTAATGTACAGAACCAAAATTAGAAAAAGTTGTCTCTGTCCAAATATTTATGGGCCTTACTGAATCTGTGCCTCCAAAGATGCCCCAGTAGCTCCCCATCTTCTTTTCTGCTGATTCACTGCACATGCTCTGTGCTGCTGTCACTTACTGAACTTAGGGACCCACTCACAATATACAGTACATATAGAATAGAAATGTCACAATATAAGGCTGATTAGTAATTAATACAGATAATTACTACATGGCAGCACAGAAACCAGTGCAATTAGCATCAGAATTTAATAATCAGCCCTGTAGCATCAGCTTATATTACAGGGGAAGCTCATTTTCTGCTGGATAATTAGTGACAAGCCCTAAGCTTAGCTTCTCAACAGCTGCTCAGAGCCCACTGAGCATGTGAGTGTCACAGACACTTTCCAAGATGGTGACCCCCTGTGACAAGTTTGAAGTCCTGGATCATTGCTGCTATTGAGAAGTTTAGGCTGGTGCAATAAGTTCAGATTATAGCATTTTTAGCCACATTAATTTTTAGGGTTTAGTTGTCCTTTAAGTGACATAGCTACAGCATGCTAATAGTTAACCCAACAGACAGGCAACTGGAAGCAGCACTTAACAATAAAAGAGTACTACCTCCTAGAAGTAATAGCAAGTAATATTCATGAATGTTGCTAAGTACTTTAGCATACCTCTCAACTGCCATGCCTTTGCTGCTGATTCGCCACAAGACATCATGTTGTTTGCTCTTTAGAAAATAAGCATTTTTGGCCTGCTCAACTTGTTTCCTTAGGGACATTTTCTCTTCATAACTATAAATTGCTTGTTGTTAATGTATTTTCTTCCTCTTTCTTTTTTCAAATGGAGGGAGGTATGTTTTAGTGCAGTGATCCCCAACCAGTGGCTACTTACAAACATGTTGCTCCCCAATTCCTTGGCTATTGCTCCCATTGGCTGTTAAAGCAGCCACTCTGCTCTGAAATTGCTGACTTGGATGCAAGTTTTGTTTGCATTAAACTAGATGTACTGCCAATCAGGTTCTCCTTGGGACTGCCAGTCCCCAATTGTGCCCATCAGAAGACATGCAATATTATAGAGTGCCTCTTTGGGGTGCTGAAATCATGCTTCTGATGCTTCTTAGTCACTGAGGGTGCTCTGCTTTATTTCCCAGAAAGGTTTCAGACACCATCACTGTCTGTGGCATGTTGCACAATGTAGCAGTGCAGCATGGACTCCCACCAGACATTGATGATGATCTGGAACCTGAGATTGAGGGGTATGTTGAGAGAAGGAGGGATAACCCACCACTAGGGTTGCCACCTGGCCGGAAATTTACCAGCCTGGCCGGTAAAATAATGGTTGATCCCAATGATATTAATAGGAAAAAAAGATAGAAATATAGGAAGGCCGGGTTTTTTTTCCCTAAAAGTTGGAAACCCTACTCACCACAGGGAAGAAGAGTGCGTGAAAGGCTCATCAATGCACACTTTAGTTGTAAGTCGCGAGTTTCGGCACATGCGCAGTTGATGCGAAACAGAAAATTGCTCCAACTGCACATGCACCGATACGCCAGTTTCATTCCGAAGATTACCGAAGAGAAGAAGATGGCGACCGTGAACTCTGCTGGACAGAATCTGCATGTAAGTAAAGACTTAGGGGCATTAGCCCGGGGTAACACTTAGGCTGGAGGGAGGGGGTCTATGAAGCGTAGGGTTTTTTTAACTTTAGGGGTTGCTTCTCCTTTAAGCAGAAAAATTGTTAGAAGGGATAATAACACATTGAACACATGTTAAACAAATTAAAACATAACCATTATCTCTGCTTTGGTTGCAGGCCTCCTACTGCTTCTCTAACACACACATCATACGCTACTTTGTAATGTTGGTGCTCCCACACAGATGATACAGACATACACATGAACAGCGACTCATTGTTTGGCCACGCCATTACAGCTTCCACTCACTCGTACATTCAGGTATTTACCACTTACTCTGCTAATAAAAAAGATATTGCAAAGATATTAAACTTTTATTTGTACAGGTATGGGATCCGCTATCCAAAAACCCGTTATCCAGAAAGCTCTGAATTACGAAGGCCGTCTCCCATAGACTCTATTTTATCTGAACAATCTAGTTTTAAAAATATTTTTTTCTCTCTGTAATAATAAAATGGTAGCTTGTAGATATAGATTAATCCTTATTGGAGGCAGAACCAGTCTGTTGAGTTTATTTAAAGGGCACCTATCACAGCCAAAATCAAACACATATTAACAATCTGACCAGTACAAGCTAAACCTAGTTCAATCAAACTACATATATAGTTTTTTGAAAAAACTGCAGGTTTTAAAAAAATCCCTTACTTTGTCAAATGGGTTCTTTCACTGAGGGAGGCCATATTGAGACTCTAACAGAGACTCTAATATGCAAATTTCAGGAGCATGCTCAGATTGTAACACTGCTTTGAGTATTCTACCCAGAATGCCTTGTTTTAGTAAACTCCTCCACTAGAAGTATCCACTAGAAGTGCTGCCACCTGCTAACTTCCAGCAGGTGGCAGCACTACTGTACAGCAGCTAACACACAGGTTTGGCTGATTTGAAAATAGCTTAGAAGGGTTGATAAGCAAACAAGGAATTTGAACTGAGCATGTGCGAGATTTCAGAGCTACAGTTGGCTGGGAAGATATAGGTAGGAGGAGCCAGTGAAATCCAAGATGGCTGCCTCAGCTAGAACTGCAGGGGAGATAGGGGAGATCTTGCAGAAGGAATAGTGAGCTGATCATTTACATTATACAAACAATTCTAACTGTTTTAAAAATCGGATTTCTTGAACTTTCACATAGTGTATTTACTTAGTAAATGATTTTGGTCATGATTGGTGCCCTTTAATGTCTACATGATTTTATAGCAGATTTAAGGTATGAAGATCCAAATTACGGAAAGATCCATTATCCGGAAAACCCCAGGTCCTAAGCATTCTAGATAACAGGTCTCATAACTGTATTACTCTGCAGCCTCTACATGTGCAAAGGTCTTATGACAGACTAAACCGGACTCACTACCTGGACAGAAATGGCACAGAAAATGGATTGCAAAGTGTTGAAGTCAAAGCTGTTTTGATCAGTTTGAACCTGCGAGGAGTGTAACCTTCAGAAAACATTTTGTCAGTAAGTTCTAGGGGCAGATTTATCAGAGGTCGAGGTGAATTTTCGAATTTGCAAAAAATTTGAATATCGAAATTTACGGTCTCTTTAAAAATTCGACTTCGACCATTCGCCATCTCAAACCTGCTGAATTGCTGTTTTAGCCTATGGAGGACCACCTAGAACCTATCTGGAGTCAATTGGTGGACTTTGAAAAATCTAAGTTTTTTTTAGGGAAAAACTTTGAATCAATTCGATCGAATGCGCTATTCCTTTCATTCGAATTCAGTCGAATACAGACCAATTCAATCGAAAATGGACCTATTCGACCCAACAAAAACTTTGACTTAATTTCGGTTGGTCTTTTTTAACTATTTTGAATTATCCTGAAGAATTTGTTGATATTGGGTTGAATTCTTCCGACCCTCGACTTTAACAAGGTCCCATCCCTGAACTAGTCACACAGCATGATGGAACCTCCACCTAATTTGACTGTAGGTAGCAGGTGTTTTTCTTGGAATGCGGTGTTCTTCTTCCGCCACGCAAAGCGCTTTTTGTTATGACCAAATAACTAAATTTTTGTATCATCAATCCACAGCACTTTGTTCCAAAATGACTGTGGCTTGTCTAAATGAGCTTTTGCATACAAGCGTGAGTGCAGAAAGGGCTTCTTTTTCATTGCCCTGCCATACAGATGTTCTTTGTGCAAATTGCGTTGAACTGTAGAACGATGTACAGATAAACCATCTGCAGCAAGATATTCGTGCAGATCTTTGGACGTGATCTTTGGGTTGTCTGTAACCACTCACAATCCTCCGCATATGCCACTCCTGTAATTTTCTTGGCTTGCCAGACCTGGGTTTTACAGCAACTGTGCCCTTCCATTTCCTGATTACATTCCTTACAGTTGAAATAGACAGTTTAAACCTCTGAGATAGCTTCTTGTAGCCTTCCCCTAAACCATGATACTGAACAATCTTTGTTTTCAGATCTTTTGAGAGTTGCTTTGAGGATCCCATGCTGTCACTCTTCAGAGGAGAGTCAAACAGAAGCACAACTTGCAATTGGCCACTTTAAATACCTTTTCTCATGATTGGACACACCTGCCTATGAAGTTAACAAGCTAATCCAACCAATTTGGTGTTGCCAGTAATAGGTATTGAGCAGTTACATGCATTCAAATTAGCAAAATTACAAGGGTACCCACATTTTTGCACAGCCAGTTTTTCACATTTGATTTAAAGAAGAAGGAAATTCCCTGGGGGCAAAAACCCTCCCCTGTGTTGCCCCCTCCCTCCTCCCCCCTGGCCTACCTGTCCCGACGGTCAAATGCCACTAACTTGTTACTCACCCCTCTGCGCAGATCCAGTCCACGGAGTTCACACGCGCCATCTTCTCCCAAGCGGTCTTCTTCCTGCTTTATTGTTTTTTGGCGCATGCGCAGTAGGAGCATTTTACCGGTACGGATCTACTGCGCATGCGCCAAAAGTCACGACTTTTGGCGCATGTGCCGTAGATCCGTACCGGTAAATTGCTCCTACTGCGCATGCTCCAAAAACCCCATTCAAAGCAGGAAGAAGACCGCTTCTGAGAAGATGGCGCTTGTGAACTCCGTGGACTGGATCTGCACAGAGGGGTGAGTAACAAGTTAGGGGCATTTGCCCGGGGGGACAGGTAGGCCAGGGTGGAGGAGGGAGGGACTTTTGCACCCAGGGGGTTTCCTTCTCCTTTAATATCATACAACTGAATATGGCTTCACTAAAAATCTTTGTTCAGAAAACACGCCAGTACTCAGATACCACTGTTATCTTTTTTTGTTGAATTGGAGTAAAGTATTATGCAGGCTGAGAGGGATTCCCAAACTTTTACATATGACTGTAAGACAATCTGGCCTGTTTGAAATTATCAACAGATATGAGGTTAGTGGTGGACAACCAACAATACTTTAAGTGCAAAGTAAAAACCAACACTTTGTGCCTTTAAGGCATAACATACACTTGTGACTTGCTCTTTAAATAGCACAGGCTGGTGGAGGAGGTAGAAATCAGCCCATATTATCAGTGCAGGGCAGGCAATGTAGGTCAACGAAAGCCAACAATAGTTGTAAGTGCACAGCACAAGGTACATCTTTTTTCTACATGAATGCACATAACATGTAAAACACGTACAAACAGAGCTTTATTAGCATATGTTACCTTTGAAGTAACACTGCACTAGTGATAACTACACAATGAAAATTGTAGTCATATGGTTACAATTGTTAAAATTTCTAACATTTTCGGCCAAATGAATGTGTCTTAAGAGTTGGCCAACATTTCAGCATGACCATAGAAATATGTTACAGCAAATGCACTTTTAGAATCTTTCAAGTGCTTTTCCAGATGTTATTGGGAAGGGTGCCCATAGATGTCATAACGGCACCCCTCAGTGACGACAATGCAGCGGGGTCGATGAAATTAAACAATGGGACATGTTGTTTGAGACTCTAATTACTGGGTAGCAGACTAAATCATACCTGAAGCATGATTAGGGTAAAGTTTATAGCAAGGTGAAAATAGGTAAAGAGGCCACCGCAGCTTGGAATGTGACGGGGACACAGACTAGAGCTGAGGACGCTTTCGCTTTTCCCCCCGGACAGGACCTTGTCCTCTTCCCCTTTGCTGTTGAGCATCATCAGGGGGTGGAGGAGGATCACCAGAAGGGCCAGGGACTTGACCCTCAACAGAGCCCTCTGGTTGGTGAGGCTGGGCTGCCAACACTGCTATAAGGTTTTGGAATCCATGCTGGATGGTCAAATTGATGTCACGCAAGTCATCATATATTTGAGCCATCCATCGTCTCATGCAACGTCTCATCCAAAGATCCTGGCGGCGCTGTTGGCGAAAGACCAACTGCATAGCCGCCACCATCGCCTCCACAAGCTCATCATTCCCCACAGGTGGCTCATCCAGTTGGTGTCCTTGATTCTGTGCTTGTCCCCCATTACCAGCAGCAGCAGCATGACCTAAAAAAAAAACAATTATATATTTAGATATATATATCTTTAAAGATATGTCTAACCCATAACAAACAAATGGTTGTGAATGGAGTTGACAAAGCTAAGATTCAAAGTTAGATTGGGATGTGCGTGTACATGTTTGGGGGGTGGTCAAAAACATGACAACATTGGAGTGGAAAGTTACCATCAATCTGTAGCTGGGAAAAATCTGGTCTGTTTAAAAAAAAAATGACCGTTCATTGTTTTTAGGGTATAAATTAAATTAAAATAAGGATCAATTTTAATAAATCATGAATGTTAAAAGCTACAGCTGCTGACTAACATTGAAGAGGCAACACCCTCCCAATAAAAAATATAACCTGCATAAGGCAGTAAGTAAATGTGCTTTGCATCTTTGTCATCATAGGTCACACACAGTCAAAGAAAGTAATAGTTTATTAGTGAAATATGTTTAACTTACGTCTGGGTGGCAGCACAGCTGATGACTGGGGACGGGGTTCAGTTTGGTGTTCTGTAATGTGAAAAATGATATTAGTAATGCTCTAAAAAAGTTGAGGAAGTAACTACATTGTCTAAAAACATTGAACATGTCTCTACCTTGAGCTTCCAGGGCTTCATCACCATCAACCTCACCCTCTTCCTGGGGTCGCTGAGCAGCCTCATCCCAGTCCTGGTCCCTGTACGAGGGTTGCCGCGATCTCTGTGGCGGGCTGCAATTGGGAATAAATGGAAAAAAAAAAAAAAGTATTAAAAATATGGAATTACATCCAGAAGCCGGCGCTCATAGGGCTACTGCCCTCCTTGCGGCTAACTCTGTCCTAATCCACCGCTTCAAGTCACTGAAGCGCTTTTACACAATCTGCCATTCTCTGCTTATAGGGTTGATTTTGTCTGGTACTTGCTGCCAGAGTTGTTTGCGCCTGGCAGCATTAATGCGATGAGACTGAGTCCCAAACAGCACATCCCATGGAGCCAGCCCTTCATTAACCAGTGCTGCATTTTCGTCACTGGAAAATCGGGGGCCCAGTTTTGCTCCGGGGCCCTCCTCCTCATCTCCTTTGTGCTCCCCCAGAGCCTCTAGCCTCCTCCTCCTGTGGGTCCACCTCCCATTCTTCAATATAGTAATATTCCACCATCTTCACCCATCTTAAGTCAGGCCTGGCGCAGTCCTTGCATGACGGAAATTCCAGGGCAATAGATATCTACTGGACTAATCCCACTCAGGTTTACAGTTTCCTTGTACAATTGTAAAGTGCTTGGAGGAGGACCCTAAAATATTTTGCGGTTGGGCTTGGCAACATCAATTCATGCCGTCAGATCTTGGGTCACCACCTTTTCTGGAACAAGATAGCTCCTTCCTGTTTCCTTACTTCCCTAATAATAATATTGGCATCAAGCACTATTTTATTGGGCCAGTCAGGTAGCAGCCCTATTTAGATCTAGTCCTTATACCACTTGTCATTATTACTGCATTTCTATTACCATTATTTACAGAGATTATACATCATTCCCATCAATCTCTGCACTAGTGGAGCTTACAATCTAAGGTCATTATTCACGCTCACCCACACTAGGGTGAATTTGTGAATTTCATCAGGAGCCAAGGTAGAAGGAAACCAGGAGCACCTTGAGGAACTCAAGGTCCCAATGTTATTTATAGGGAAAAAAGATAAATATATAGGATGGTCGGCCCAGCTGATCTCACCAATAGTATATTTGGAAAGAAAATTTTATTTTATGCAACTTTCTAGTAAATGGACATGGAAAATGAATGTCAGGTACCCTAAAGTGAATTCTTTTTTTACCTGGCCTGGTGCTCCTCCAAATAATTTAGTCTAAAGCAAATGTGTTAAAGTCTACTGAGGGACAACTGGGAAAGGTAAGGTGGCAGCCCCTGAATGAATTTACTGGGAGCTTTCTGATATATTTGGCTTTCCTTGTCCTTAGATTATACAGTTTTTATATTTATTGATGAATATAGTTGCTTTTAAAAGCAGTGTCTGTGTGTCCCTTTCTATTCCCTGCACTGGTGGTTCTGACAATGTAGCAGAAGCCAGTTAATTGCCAGAACTGTGAAGAAGCACAAAAAGCTGATCTGATACATCGCTGAGAACAGAACCCAGCAGTGCAGAAAGGGACAAATTCTGCTTTTAACTGAAATTACATTCACAAATGACTCAAAAACGATCCAAATGATGTAATTAATGTATACTGGAAAGTTGCTTACAATACCTTTCAATAAGCAACACTTATACATTAGGGTTTAAATCCCCTTTAACAGACTTAAAAAACTGGACAAGTCCATCACTGTGCTACTTTGGGCCCTGCTAACTAATAATTGAAAAGGCATGGGTTGCCAGGGGGAATACTAACTGCTCTGGGTACCCTGGGTAATAAATAGATAAGATTGATGGGGGAGATACCAATTGCCCAATATCTGAAAGAAAAGGTACGAATGCCAGGAAATACTAACTGCCCTAGATAACAAAAGGGAGAGATGCTAAGGGAGATGCCAAGTGGGTAATAAATAAACAATGGATACATTCAGGGGAGATACTAAGTGTGCTGGATGTTAAAGCAAAGATAGGGGTGATAAGGAGATAACAACGCCCTGGGTAATAAAAAGGAAGAAATGCAGGGGAGATACTAAGTGTCCTGGATGAGGTAGTGGTGCCAAGGGAGATAACAAGTGTCTTGGGTAATAAATATAAAGGAAGAATACTATTTGCCCCAGATAGTAAAGAAAAGGTGGGGGATACAGGAGATACAAATTGCCTTGAGTGATATATGAAAAGGAGAAAAACGTACTGCCCTGGTTATTAAAATTAAAGGGCGATATGTCAGAGGAGATAAGTGCTTTGGATAATAAATGAAAATAGAGGGGTGGCAGGTTATTAATGAAAATTGAGGGCTGCTATGGGAGATACTAAGTGTTGCCAGGTTGCCAGATTGAATAGCAAGAGCTAAGAGTATTAATGAGGAGGGGGGGGGTCCAGTTAGGATACAAAGTGCCCGTAGTATTATTCAAAAAATAAGGGCTGCCAGGGGATATTTTAAGGGCCTTGGTATTAATGAAAAGGGTATGGTGCCAGGGCAGATTAATCAAAATGTAGGGGTGCCAGGGGAGATATTTAGTGCCCTGTTTATTAATCAAAAGTGAAGGATGCCAGGGGAGATACTAAGTGACGTGGGAATTAATGAAAAGGTAGGGGTGCCAGAGGAGATACGAGGTGCCCAGGTTATGAATGAAAATGGAGGGGTACCAGACTGCCAGGGAAACAGCGACTTAGGTGTAATAAATATTGAGGGACTCAATTAAGTGACTTGGGTATTAATGAAGAGATGGGGTGTCTGGGGAGATAGTAAGTGCCCAGATGATTAATGAAAGGGAAGGGGTGCCAGGGGAAATATTATGTTCCCACATATAAAAGGGGGGGGGGGTGCTAGGGGAAGATACTAAGTGCCCAGGTAATTAATGAAGTGGAGGGGTGCCAGAGGGAGATACTAAGTGCCTGTATATAAAAGGGAGGGTACCTCCGTGCCAGGGAGAGCTACTAAGTGCCCTGGGGGCAGTTAATTGGGTTAATCACCTCACACCATTATTTACAAACCCCTAGTAGCGGCTCAGGTGACTTTATTGTGCCCAGCGAGCACCTATCCCTCAGGCACGTGAGACTCCCGGCGGCTGTGCCCCCCCCCCCTCACTCCATGTCCTTTGTGTGCACAGCAGCAGCCCCTTTGTGTCTGCCTTTCCTTACACATCCCATGATTCCCTCCTCCCTGTAGTAAGTCTATGCCTGGCCCTCTCTCTCTCTCCCAGTGCCCTGCCTCCTCCTCCCCCGCATGTCTGCTCGTACAGTCTGGCTCTCCCCCCTTCCTACAGGCTGAGTGGCGCAGCCCCGAGTCTCCCCCTTTCTCTCCTCCGAGTGTCCGGTGCCCCCCGCTCCTCACTCCCTACTCCCAGTTAGTGCCGGGCTGTTGCTGCTACTGGCGGTCCCTACTCTGCTGCTGTCGGAGCCTCGGGGGTAGAAGCGCGCCCAGCGGCGGCGACTGTGAGTAGGAGCAGACGCGGCAGGTAAGAGCTCTTACTCCAGTCTCCTGTTTCCTCCAACCCGCGGCCGCTGTGCTGTCCTGAGGCGGGGGCCGCAGTTCTTGGCCTTTCGCGCCGCCATCTTGCCTGGCATTCTCAGCTCTCTCTCTGCTGCCTCCGCCGCCTCACAGGGGATCACACGTCGGGGGAAGCTCCTAACAAAGAGTCTGTGCCCGGGGCTCGTTGCCAACAACAGTCTCAGCAATGTCTCTCTGCCTGCGGGAAACTTCCTATCTGCCTCTAGTCATGAAACTGTTCCACAACTACAGCTCCCAGCACCCCTTGCCTTTAGTTTGCTCGCTGGGGGCTGCTGGGACTTGTAGTCGCACAGCTGAGAGATGGAGCAGCAGGTGGGAGCTGTAGTTGTACAGGAGCTCAGGTCAGGTACAAATGGGCACGGCTGCTGGAGGTTGAAGAACCTGTTGTTGGGGGGGACATTACTACAGCCCCAACATTTACATGGTGATCTCAGGTGCCTTTATTTCTTTTATTAGGGTAAGTGGTTCCACTGTCCCCAAAGTGCATGGGTAACTACAAGGGTAAGTACAAGGGCCCAGCAAATGTTCCTCTTTGTTGGTAAAGGAGTGGTAACTATGGGATAGTGTCTACAGTAAGGCAAGATCAGGGGTAGGGGCGGTAACACTGGGATAATGCTTATAGTAGGACACAATGAGGAGTAGGGGTTGTAACTGTGACTTGGTGCTTATAGTAAGGCAAGATGAGGGGCTGAAACAAGGGGATAGTGTGTATAGTAAGGTGAGATGAGGAGAAGGAGTTGTAACTGTGACTTAGTGCTTATAGTAAGGCGAGATGAGGGGCTGAAACAATGGGATAGTGTGTATAGTAAGATGTGATGTGGGGAAGGAATAGGGGCTGTAACACTGGGATAGAACTTATAGTAAAGCCAAATGAGGCATAGGGGTTGTAACCGTGACTTAGTGCTTATAGTAAGCAGAGAAACACGGGGATATTGTGTATAGTAAGACGTGATGTAGGGAAGGCATAGGGGCTGTAAAGCTGGCCATAGAGGTAAAGATTTTTAAAAGATCCGATCGTCATCGTGAGACCACGATTATCTCGAAATGATCATTTAAATGTACGATGTGTCCATCAACTAAAAAGACCATTTCAGGTGATATTGCCAGCAAAACTGAAGGGGAGCTGCCTGCTTGGCCCTGCAAACATAGATAAATTGCACTGGGGCCGATAAGATTTTTTAACCTGGCCGATCAATTTTCTGCCGGAAGAAAAACCGTAAGATGTGCGATCGCTCAAATCCCACTAACTTCACGATAATTTGACGGATTGGTCAGACTGTATATGTATTAGGGCCTTATGGGCCCACTATACCTCCTGGTCCCCTCTCTCTAGTTACACCCCTGGTCCCAAATCTGTCCCATAATGCTTCATGGAAAAATTTGTGAAACAGTGACAATTTGAAAAAGGCATATTTTTACATATATTAATTTATTTTTAGACTTTTTTTCTCATTGCATATATTTTGCTATTTTTGCGCTACTATTGAAGTGCCTCTCGGCTGGTTTTGAAAATTAGACCTGGCAACTCTGGTATAAGGGGTGCAACTATCAGGTGCTCATACTAAGGGGTTGCTACCATTTAATATCACTGCTGTGCGACCTTATAATGCCTCTTGCTTTATATAAATAACAGGCCCGCCAGCTCTAGAGACGGCCCAGGCTCGGTGGCACCTATATCATGCCAATGCGGCACGGATGAGTGGCAATTTCTTCCTACGTAAGCTGCACAGCACTTTGGTTTCTATGCAACCGAGCTGATTGATATTCACTGATGAGCCGTGTGCGTTTTATATGCATCCAATTGTAGGAAAGGAATCCTAGCAAGCAACCTGTTCATTACAATTCAGTGATGCAGGGAGTTGTACCTTGGCAACAGCTGGTAGGGTGGCTTATTCCCCCCCCCCCGCCTGATTTAGAGCAATGCCATTTTATTAACTCCTGTCCTTAATACAATATGGCCTTCTCTTCTGCAAGACCAATTGGACACCAGTAGAACGACTGGCATCCCTGAGCCCAAATCTTTGGGCAGGTTGTTGGGAGTTTAACTTAAATGTCTGTTAGTAAATAATCACACTGTTCTGAGGTTGCAGTCACCTGCCATGTGTTAATATCTGCACAGTTTAATAGCAATGCATGTTGTAAGTAGCTGTGCAAGTGTATTTGGTGTGTGCAGTTAGAGGTGGAAATCCCTTCACTGTTGCAGCATTTACAGTCTGCAGGGGCTCCATTTACTACTTTTAGCATTTCTGTCGGCTCCACGTTCTCTCTGTCTGTGCTGCAGTGCCGGCGCTTGGCCACACACTTGCACATCGGTGTTTTATCTGTAGCACATACAACACATTGCCCTTTGTGTCTCCTCATGGAGAGCAAGGGAGTGTGCTTGCAATGTTCTGCATGCTTTGGCTGTAATTATACTGTAACCAGCTGAACTATTACACCATATGGCCGTAGCCGTGGGGATACAAAGAACTACTGATCCTTTGTTCGCTTCACAATGAAGCCTAATCATTTTATTCTGATTGTATTCATTGGTATACGTTTTATCATTTATATATAGTGGAGAGTGGGGCAGGCACACACCTTGTGAGTGACTTGTTCTGTTCTTTGTGCCAAAGTTGAGCTTATAGGGCTGAAAAGTCAATGGTGTCGGCATGGAGCAGTCTCTATTCCTAGCCCAGTGCTATAAATGGGATCCTTTGTGTTACTCGTTTGCAGCGGCAACAGCCAGAGACAGGTCGACTCTTTCACTTCAAGATATCCCAATCTTGGAATTTGCCATCTTTTTTTTTTTTTTTTCACTGAATTGAATCTCTAGTGAGAAGCTTTCCACGTTCAATATATAGATTCCTGGCATTCAGCAAATAAATATTCCTTGATGAATGGCTTGGTGAATTTGCTGAACTGTCCTTTATCATTCTTTTTTCTGTTTCAGGATTTTTGCACTTAGTTTTTACTATTTGCTTATAGCAATTATACTGATTTTTAAGGTGGCCATACATGGGCCGATAAAAGCTGCTGAAAGACTGCGTCACCAGCTTATTGGCCCATGTGTGGGGCCCTCCAGTGGGCTTCCACGATCGATATCTGGCCGAGAGTCGGCCAGATGTCAATCAGGCAGGGGTAAAAATCCAGTCGGATCGCAGACTGCATCTGTTCTGTTGACCACGTTGTGACCACCCGTTATGATCCGTTTGTTGGGCCCTAGGGCCCACTATCAGAACAGCCCGATATTGCCAACCTCAAGGTGGGCATATCGGGGAGAGATCCGCTCATTTGGCAAAATCACCAAACGAGCCGATCTCTGTGTATGGCCTTTACACTGATTCTTTTCTGGATCATGTAGTTTAAAATTGCTGTCAAGCCCTATCTTTAAAGGGATACTGTCATGGGAAAAAAAAAATTTCAAAATGAATCAGTTAATAGTGCTACTCCAGCAGAATTCTGCACTGAAATCCATTTCTCAAAAGAGCAAACAGATTTTTTTATATTCAATTTTGAAATCTGACATGGGGCTAGACATTTTGTCAATTTCCCAGCTGCCCCCAGTCATGTGACTTGTGCCTGGACTTTAGGAGAGAAATGCTTTCTGGCAGGCTGCTGTTTTTCCTTCTCAATGTAACTGAATGTGTCTCAGTGGGACATGGGTTTTTACTATTGAGTGTTGTTCTTAGATCTACGAGGCAGCTGTTATCTTGTGTTAGGGAGCTGCTATCTGGTTACCTTCCCATTGTTCTTTTGTTTGGCTGCTGGGGGGAAAAAGGGAGGGGGTGATATCACTCCAACTTGCAGTACAGCAGTAAAGAGTGATTGAAGTTTATCAGAGCACAAGTCACATGCCTTGGGGCAGCTGGGAAATTGACAATATGTCTAGCCCCATGTCAGATTTCAAAATTGAATATAAAAAATCTGTTTGCTCTTTTGAGAAATGGATTTCAGTGCAGAATTCTGCTGGAGCAGCACTATTAACTGATTAACTGATTTGAATTTTTTTTTTTTCCCATGACAGTATCCCTTTAACTTGCAATTGTCAAGCACTGTTAAAGGAAAACTATACCCCCCAAACAATGTAGGTCTCTATTAAAAGATACTGAGTAAAACAGCTCATGTGTAAAACCCTGCTTCATGTAAATAAACCATTATCATAATAATATACTTTTTTAGTAGTATGTTCCATTGGGTAATCATAAATAGAAAATTGCCATTTTAAAAAATAAGGGCCGCCCCCTGAGATCGTAAGATTCACTGTGTACACATACAAACCACATGTAAGGTCACATGAGCCAATTAACAGACAGAGTTCTGCCTTTTGCTTCCTCACTTCTTCCTGTTACAGTTAGTGTTGTAGTATTTCTGGTCAGGTGATCTCTGAGGCAGCACAGATAGAGTCACGAAATGGAGGTTCAAGGCAAGAGATGTAAAAGGGCAATATTTATATAAATATATATTTCAGTTTGGTAAGATTCTTTAATATGTCATTCAATTTGATATAAACTATCTGTTGCTTAAGTATTCATTTTGGGGGTATAGTTTTCCTTTAAGGGTTCAAAATCCTGCACTGATGTAACTAGAGCATTTTAGATGGGATTCGAGACCACATAGTTGTTATAACGAATCCCAGTCGTAAAGCATGACCGTTGTTCCTTTGTAAGAGAAAGGAAGGCGAACAAAATGAGAACAAAAGTCACAGATGAAAGGTATTAATTCTGAAGAGCCCTCTTCCCAAACTGCACTGCTTATTCCCCCCCCCCTCCCAATCGTCTGCATGGAGTAGACCCCTGCATTGGGTCAGTTACCTGTGGAATACCCACAAAGCAGTCAGGTTTCTGGGGAAAGTTCCCATTACCTTGATTGCACAAGCAATTCTCGGGTACCTGGGTAAATTGCAGGCTCTCATTCTCCTGCCTCTCACAGGATTGGGTTAGAAGTTAGCAACTTGTAGGTAGGGTTTGGAATCGGGTATGGGAAAGGAGCAGAGTGGTTCAGTGGGTCTGTGTCGGACATGGGTCTGCCCAGCTGGTCCCTTGACATGAACAGCTATTCTCAGTTTTGGCAATGCCTTACTGGAGAAGATGGCACCTGCCAACCCCACTGTTTTGCTCAGCTCTTTCTCAACAGGTAAGGAAAACGGGTCGGATTTGGAGGCGATACTGGTGTGATTTCTTAAGGATAGAGGGAGGTCTCTCCAGGAATACTACCTTTTATCTGTGGCTTTTGTTCTCCTTTAATCTCATTCAATTTTCCTATGTAATTGCAAAAGTGCCAAAACCTTTTTAAAAATGTTAAAGTTAATCATTCTTTGCCACAAAAAATAATCTACTGATCATTTCAATTAGTTTTTTTGGCATAAATACCAATTTTATTTGCTTGACAGGTATGACTTAACCAAACTGATTGCTTCTTAATACAAAATGATCCTTTAAGTTGCATGTTACGATTCTATATAATAGAGACATTTTATACTGTATAGTTTGTGGAAAAGGCTCATTACCCATATCAGTGGCTGGGGTGAGTATTTTTGGCATTCATTTACCCAAATGTATTTGTGATTTAAGTGAAAAATAATCTTTTGGGTTTCTCGTTGTGACAAAATCCTCGGGGCTACTTGGGATGCCTGGAAAAATGACTGCTTCAACTCCATTCAGCTACACTAGTCACTGTCAGGTCCCTCAGAGTTCACTGTTTGCAGTTAATACAAGATGGAGTAATTTAATCAGGCTGACAAAATGGCTTGCATCCAAAAGCAGAGGGGAAAATGGACATTCTCTGCATTTTTCATCCTCTTGTGGTGGCCTGAAGCCAAAGATCCCTTGCAAGGGGTTCAGTTTTACCTTATAAAATATACTTACTTATAGTAGTATTCTTATTGAAGTGCTTTTGGTCTGGATTCCAAAAATTCTGTGCGCAGCCTGTCCTTTAGGCTAATGGCACATGGGATGTTTTGCCCCCTGTGTAAAATCGACTTTCAAGCAGACGACACTGTCCTTATATGGAAATTTTTTTGGGGCGTTTTGTTTGCTATCCAAAAAGCAATTTCACATGGGTGATAGACTGCCCCATGTGCCATTACTATTTAGCTGGTCGTACAGGTACAGATCTGCTCAAGGTCACAAAATAAGAGGAACCGTCCCTAATTTTGGCCACCCATGTGCAGTGCCAGATCTGGCTCATTGGACTATATCAATGGGATGTTCTCAATAGGACTTTCTAATCTGCCAGATGTGAGTTGGGCAATTCACTAGGAAGGCCCACACATGGGACAATAAATGTGAACTCTCTGAAGGGGTTGAGTTGGCTTATGTTGGCTCCACTTCCTGTTCAGTAGAAAAGTGATTTTGTAAAGTGTCTAAAGGTTGTAGTGAAAACGAAAATCAAAGTTGATTTTGAAATGGAAATGTTATATTTAAAACAAAAAATCAGATGTAAAAATAATGAATGAATTCCAGCTAGCAGAACAAACGATACATCTAGAAAACAATCACTGTTGATTACAATGGCCTTTTGGTACGAACACAGCAAACACCCATTTTACCATAGAAATGAGTAGCGTGGCCTGTGCCAGATGTGTCCATAGTTGAAATGGCCCAATTTAAACCAGTTTGTAACTTTGATTTTGTCAGTGACATCCCTGTAATTTCCTGCTACAGCTTCCTTTAAATCCACTCCATCTAACTTTTTACATGTGGGAGCCAATAACATATTATATCTAAATTGTAAAATAAGTTATATCATGGTCAGCTTCCTTATTTTTTTGCTGATAGATGACAAATGCAGGTGGCACTTGTACTGTGAGTTGCGCACATGTAGGCATCCTAAGGTGCCACCTTTATGGAGCAAGGTAAAGTGCCCTATTTTTCTTGTCGTCTCATTGCATAAAGCTTCTGTGTGGCATAACAATACCATATGTTTATAGTTACATAGTTAAATCGGGTTGAAAAGAAAAATAAGTCCATCAAGTTCAACCCCTCCAAATGAAACCCAGCATCCATACACATGCCCCTCCATACCCTCACATAAATTCTATATACCCATATCTATACTAACTATAGAATTTAGTCTCACAATAGCCTTGGATATTATTCCTGTCCAAGAAATCACCCAAGCCACTTTTAAAAGCATTAACAGAATCCGCCATCACAACATTACCTGGCAGTGCATTCCCCAACCTCACTTTGAAGAATCACCTACGTTGCTTCAAATGAAAGTTCTTTTCTTCTAGTCTGAAGGGGAGGCCTCTGGTACGGTGATCCACTTTATGGGTAAAAAGGTCCCCTGCTATTTGTCTATAATGTCCTTGTAAAGTGTAATCATGTCCCCTCGCAAGAGAAACAACCCCAACCTTGACCGTCTACCATCTATCATCATGTCTACTTGTAAGGAGATAGAGAAAAAGTGGAACTCCTGAAGCAGCCATCGACTATAAAAATCTTCAATTTTGGCTTTGATAACCCTGCTCCAAATTACCTTGATGCAGTTGCAGTATTGGTATTGGATTGTTTGTTTCAGCACCCAAAAAGTTGCAATGTATTAGGTTGGCATAACCTCGTGTTAACTAAAACATTTTCCTTTTGCCTTCAGATTTCTGTTTAAAAAGAGAAACTTTACGAATAGAAACTGGCCAAATTCAATAGGAGGAAGCCGCTGCCGCTGGTCAATCCTCCACTGAGGACTTACATTGACATATCGGGAGCTTACAAAAAGATCATTGTTCAGCCTTCAATTATGAAGCAATTGAAAAGAAAGAGAAAAAGCAATTTTAGTGTTCAAGAAACGCAAACGTTGCTGAAGGAAATTAAGAAACGGAGAGATATAATTTTCTCAAAGCAACTGAACACGACCATTAACGAGATGAAGCGCAAAGCGTGGGAAGAAATCGCTGAGTGTGTGAACGCCCTTGGAGAAGGGGAGCAAAGAACAGGAACAGAAGTAAAAAGAAGGTACCTGGACTGGAGAGCCCTAGTGAAAAGAAAGCGTCTCAACGCAGACCTCAAACTAGGAGGTTCTACCTTTCACTTGCCCTTGTCAGATTTAGATGACTCGATAAATGATGATACCGATGACAAACCGAGCGTGTTAACAAGTGAATCGAGCTTGGAGTGGAAAAATGTGACCGATGTGCGAGAAGCAAGTGAATCCATGAATGAAATTAAAGAAGAAGAAGAAGAAGACCCACAGAGTTTTGAGGTAAGGAGTTTGTATTCCCCTCACTCCTTCTATAGGCACTTTATTTACCTTTCTATACTTTCAAGACTATTTGTTTTGGAATTTGTTTGAATTGGTGAAAACATGGAAACGAGTCTCACCAGTGTTTTTTATCCAATTTTTTTTTTTTTACGTTTAAGCTTAACCGTAATTTGTTCCATGCCATGATAAGCTTGCCATGATAAGCTTATATAGCAAAGGAAAGCCTACCCTGCAATTTGTTAATGCATCAGCCTTTGAATAGTGTAGTACCTCAATAATATAGGTGCTTAACTGCATTGGAATACTTGGCACTACAGCCAGCTGGAAGTGGCAGTGATATCAGAGATTGTCGTATTTTCTGCGATAGTGGAGGCTGCTTGTTTTTCCAACTTCCAACCAAAGTCGTTTAAACAGCAAGAAGGGAACCGTTACTCAAGTGTGTTTTTCATTTAACTCCTATGGTTTTGCTTTTGTATTAAAGGGATACTGTCATGGGGAAAAAAATGTTTCAAAATGAATCAGTTAATAGTGCTGCTCCAGCAGAATTCTGCACTGAAATCCATTTCTCAAAAGAGCAAACAGATTTTTTTATATTCAATTTTGAAATCTGACATGGGGCTAGACATATTGTCAATTTCCCAGCTGCCCCAAGTCATGTGACTTGTGCTCTAATAAACTTCAATCACCCTTTACTGCTGTAATGCAAGTTTTTCCACCCTTTTCCCCCCAGCAGCCAAACAAAGGAACAATGGGAAGGTAACCAGGTAACGGCTCCCTAACACAAGATAACAGCTGCCTTGTAGATCTAAGAACAACACTCAATAGTAAAAACCCACGTCTCACTGAGACGCATTCAGTTACATTGAGAAGGAAAAACAGCAGCCTGCCAGAAAGCATTTCTCTCTTAAAGTGCAGGCACAAGTCACATGACCAGGGGCAGCTGGGAAATTGACAAAATGTCTAGCCCCATGTTAGATTTCAAAATTGAATATAAAAAAATCTGTTTGCTCTTTTGAGAAATGGATTTCTGTGAAGAATTCTGCTGGAGTAGCACTATTAACTGATGCGTTTTGAAAAAAACATGTTTTCCGATGACAGGATCCCTTTAAGTACATGTATGGGGCCTGTTATCCAGAATGCTCAGGACTTGGAGTTTTTTCGGATAACGGATCTTTCAGTAATTTGGATCTTCATACCTTAAGTCTACTAGAAAATCACGTGAACATTAAATAAACCCAAAAGGCTGGTTTTGCTTCCAATAAGGATTAATTATATCTTATTTGGGATCAAGTACAAACTACTGTTTTATTAATACAGAGACAAAGGAAACAATTTTTTAACATTTGGATTATTTGATTATAATAGAATCTATGGGAGACTTTTATTAATTCGAAAGTTTTCTGGATATCGGGTTTCCGGATAATGGATCCCATACCTGTATATGTTTTTACTATTTCACTTTTGTGTATTAAAAACAATATAAGTAAAGCTGCAACTGAATATGTTTTAGTATGTCATTTATACATAAGTATTCCATATATAGGTAACAAATGTAAAGACATATAAAGGAGTCGCCTTAGCAGTGTGCTGAGATTTAACAGTTGCTTCTCAAATAAGGGTTTTTACTATAAATTACTAGGTCGTTTGGTGTCAATCAGTAGTGCTGAGATAGTGGGATTGTTGGAAAGAAATTATGCTAACACGGTGGGGCTCATTTATAAACACTGGGCAAATCTGCACCGGGGCAGTAATCTATGGCAACCAATCAAATGTTTGCTTTCATTCTTCAACCTGCAGCTGCCTGTAAAATGCCAGTCACTGATTGGTTCCTATGGGTTACTGCCCAGGTTCAAATTTGCCCAGAATTTATAAATGAGACGCAGTATGTCTAATATAAAGTATATTGAGACGATGAAAGGTAATATACATCTTTAGCCTAGATTTTTTTATTTTTGTTATTCCTGTGTAAAATTTACATCATGACAGCTTATAAGGCAAACAAGAAACAGAATGTTAACTTTTAACCCTTTCCGTGCAACAGGTTGTAGAATCTATGACACCAACGCAGAAGTACCAACATGCCAGCAACGTAGATTCTACATATCTGGGTTATATTGAGGTTAGTGAGAAATCTTCAGTTGCCTGGCAGCTTGCAGTCCATGTATTGCTCAAATGTGCAGCAAGGAAAGGGTTAAAAATTAACAAACATATATTTACACACAAAGACCTGCTTTCCTTGTTAACATGCTAACTATTAAATATTATATTTATGCTGCATTTATTGTAATTCCAATGGCTACTTCATTAGATTATCACAAGGACCAGTAACCTCAAAGAAAAAAAATAAAATAAAATTTGTTTGTATATAACGAAAACATCGCCCTGTTCTGAAGAGGAGTAGAATCTGAGTATCGGTGAGTTATTTCTTAATAAAGACTTTGCGATTTTAAAGTTAAATACGTCTTGGTGGTTTTTTCGTTATATACAAACGAATTTTTAAAACATATATTTTTTTTATGTTACCGGTCCTTTAACTTTCACAGCAAAGAGCAAAAGCAGTTCCTGAACACTATGCAGCTAACTTATTAACATAGATTCTATATTGCACCCATAGCAACCAATCAGCAATTCGTTTTCATCTGACCACTACAAGTTAGAAGTTAAACTGTAGTTTTAGTTCTTACACCAGAAGGTAAACGGGTCATATCATATATATCATATTTAACTATTATTCTTTGAAAGCAAAACTCCAAATGTTGAACTCTTCTCACTTTTTCAGGGTCCGAGTTGGAAGAAACGAGTGTCTCATCCCTGCCTGGGGATTCAACTCAATGCCCGGCAAAATAGAATTCTGTATAACAAGACCCCTAGTGACGAACAGGTATGTGATCCTTAATGTATTTAACTTTGCTTATACATATATTTTTAGCTTCTACATTTCATTAGAAATATATATATATATATATATATACAGTGTGTGTAAGTCAGTGTTCAGGGTTATGCCATTGGAAGAAGAAACCATTGCTACTCCTGGATTTTCCCACAGTTCTTGAGTACATTGTGATTTCTTTATTTGCCTTACTGTTCATCTTAAGATTTAGACTAAAGCTGCCCACACATTGCTAGATCAGCTTGTTTGGTGACGTCTCCAAACAACTGGAAGTGGGCCTGATTTGACCACCCACTGGTTGGTCCATATTGGACTGATCCAGTTGTTTGTGTAGAAAATCATACCCGCCAGATTGGTATTTTTCAGGCAGATATCAATCAACAAGCCCATTGTTGGGCCCCATACATGAGCCAATAAGCTGCTGACTCAGTCTGACATGGCAAGGCCAAGTCTGTTGTTCAGTCTGTGTATGGCCACCTTTATGGCCATATGGAGATCCTACTTACCTACATGTTATATAGCGCTTCAATGAAGATTCCAGAGGTGTCTCTGGAGAGCGTATGAGACAAGGATTTTAGAAAAACAGAATGTTGTAACTGGTTATTTGTTTGCAAATAACTGCTTTTTCCCAATGTTTTACTTTGGTAGTTTGAGATTGAAGAAGAAGAAGAAGAAGATGAAATGTTATCTACCGTTCTTCCTGACTCCAGAGAAGAGAATGAACTTCCTGAAGAATTTCCTAGAATTGAGGAGTTCGGCACCTTGAGCTCCATAGCACGAATACCTTACAAAGATTCCCATCTGCTCGTAACCTTAGAGAAGCAGAAACTGGAGCTAGAGCGGCAGCGTTTAAGTATCGAAGCAGAGCGTCTTCAAGTAGAAAAAGAGAGACTGCAAATTGAAAGAGAAAGGTTACGGCACTTAGATATGGAACACGAAAGGCTGCAGCTGGAAAAAGAGAGACTGCAAATCGAAAGAGAAAAACTGCGACTCCAGGTTATGCATGTGGAGAAACCAAATCTAGAGAATGATTTTGCTCAGCCGGAAAAGACTGTTTTGCAACCACTGGACATAGAAGCAGAAAAATTAAAGCTGGAACGGGAGCATTTGCAGTTGGAGAAAGAGAGGCTGCAACTTCTGAAATTCGAATTTGAGAAGCTTCACATAGAAAAGGAGCGCTTGCAGGTAGAGAAAGAACGTCTTCGAATTCAAAGAGAGGGTCATCTGCAGTAAAGTAGACACACAGCTATATAATGTTTAGCTTTCTAGTGAAACAGCTTTAGCTTTGTGTCTGTTCCTCTGTCTGTAGATCTTGCTCTTCTACTGACCAGCAGGACCACCCTCTGGTGTGTTCCTTGTCTGTTCTCAGCAGAAGGCTTGACAACATTCAGCCAAATGGTGATTCTGAATTCTTCAATGTGCCTGCATTAATTAGCGGTTTGTGAGACTGTTAGAATTTAGACTGTTTTGCATCCCACACAGGTATTTTTAGTGCTAGAGGAACCAATGTTTTAAGAAAGACTTTGTAACGGCCCTGTGTAGGGCCTTGCTTCTCTGTATCAGTGTTCCATCTGTTTTAACTTGAACTCATTTTTGTAGGACTCCCTTCACTTGGCCTTCACTCACTGCACAGCGAGCTGCGTAGCTTGTGACCTACGGGACTCCAAAATCCATAGTGAGACAACTTTTGATGGGATAAAAGAGAAAACGAGTACGTTAGTGCCAGGTTCTTAAGAACGCTTTCTTCTTACTGTCTTTGCTTTCAAACTGCATCACTGAACAAAGTGTTGTTAATCTGTAAAGTATTTTTATATCAATGTTCATATTTCCTTTTTATGTTTAGTAAAACATTTTAAAAACGATAGCTTAGTTTGTTCTTTGGTGCTCTTTGATAACATTTTGAAGTATTCTACTTTTTTCCTCAATGGCTTACAGTCATACAGCTCCGTAGATACTGAGATTTGTCAGCCAACCTTGATTTTAAGTATTGCTGACAGGTTTGAGAAGCTTTTGCTTAAAATTGACTCTTGTTCTTGACATTGTTTTACTTTTTTTTTTTTTTACAATTGTTATGTTTAGGATCAGTCTTTTTTGCATCCTGGTGTCGCCAAAAATCTACCTTTTTTTCAAAAGTGCAATTTTCTTTTGAGTACTGGCAAGTAAATTAAAGAGACTGATATTTTTAATCTTCCATTCACAATGCACAGAAAAGTTCAGTCATGCAGTTGCTCGTACCAAACATATTCACAGCAGCTCTTAATAATCTGCTGGTGATCTCTAAACACAGAAGAAGAGATTTACAATTTTATGTTACCGTATTTTTAAATAATTTTAATTTAATAAGTTTCAGCCCTTTTAAAGGGAAATTGTAATTGTATTTTGGAAATATTGTTAATGTGACCCTAGTGCAGAAAAAAAATGCGAAATACTAAAATTGTTTATTCACATTGTGCCTCTACTATTTGAATTTCAGATAAAACCAAAATTATCTGCACAACGAAGAAGGAACAATTAGGGACATAAAAAAAGAGGTACACATGGCTGTGTTTGCCTTACAGGTAGTTATATTATGTAGCATTTTTTTAAAAATTGATTAGAGCAGGGGTGGTCTATTGTTTTAGAAACAATCTGTTTCTGCTAGATAAAGTCAAGCAAACCTTTTGCCTTTTTTTCATGACCATATATATTGGATAATTAGAACGGGGAGTGTACACCTTTTAAGAAAACAATAATAAGCAGTGTGAGGTACTAATTCAAAAGAGGTGAACCCAAAAGCAGCTCAGAAATGTCAAGGAAAATGTATAGAAGAATTACACCTGTGTGTGTTCCTAGTAAAGACTCCCCTAGTGGTTGAAAGGTATTTTATCTATGTAATAAAGTGTTCTATTTCTCTGTACTTTTCAAAATGGCAACTGGATGAGATCATAGCAGCACCTAATAAGAACAATAAGGGGCAGATTTATTAAGGGTTGAATAGTAAATTTGAATTAAAAAAAAATTTCTGGTGTCAAAATTTGACATTTGAAGTTTAATCCCCCCAATTTGAATGTGACATTTATAGGGATGCACCGAATCCAGGATTCGGCCTTTTTCGCCAGGATTCAGATTCGGCCGAATCCTTCTGCCTGGCCGAACCGAATCCTGATTTACATATGCAAATTAGGGACGGGGAGGGAAATCACGTGACTTTTTGTCACAAAACAAGGAAGTAAAAAATGTATTCCCCTTCCCACCCCTAATTAGGATTCGGTTCGGCCGAATCTCTCGCGAAGGGTTCGGCCGAATTCAAAACAGTGGATTCGGTGCATCCCTAGAGATTTATCACACCTCAACCATGGAAACCGTTCTAATTTGATATTCGCCACTTAAAAACCTGCCGAATTCAATGGCAGAGGTCTATTGACCCATTTCAATATGTTAATAGCCTTCCTGACATTCAAGTTGTTTTGGGAGGAAAATTTGATTTGAGTTTTGGTCGTATTCAATTTGAATACGAAACAAATTTTCGAATCCTTCTCATTAGATCGAATTTTAAACGTTTGAATTTTTTTTCATTCGAATGTTACATTTGTACATTCGAATGTATTAGAGTAAAAAAACATCAGTTTAGTTTACAATTCTCTTCAGAATTCAGGCAGATCTTGTTTTTTTTGTTTTGCAAAATTTGGACCATCTTTTGTAGTCAAATCAAAATGGAATTCTTAAAGGCTGTTTTATTAATTTTCCAAAACATTCAGCTATCTTAGCAATATGATCGCTAGCATATTTAAGAAAAAATTCAAATTGAAAGTTAAATGAAAATTACACTGTTGACATAAAAATCTCAACAGGTTTTAGGTGCCTGAGTTTTTCATTCAATTTTTATGCTTGATAAGTCACCTGATATTAAGGGGCAGATTTATCAAGGGTCGAATTCCAAAGTAATGGGAGTTTTTTTTGAACTCCTATAACTTTGAAACTCGAATGAACGGGTGAATAAGTCAGTTTTTGATTGAATACTAGGGATACACCAAATCCGGGATTCGGGCAGGATTCGGCCGTTTTCAACAGGATTTGGATTCGGCCGAACCGAATCCAAATCCTAATTTGCATATGCAAATTAGGGTTGGGGAGGGAAATCATGTGACTTTTTGTCACAAAATAAGGAAGTAAAAAATGTTTTCCCCTTCCCACCCCTTATTTGCATATGCAAATTAGGATTCAGTTCGGCCGAATCTTTCGGAAAGGATTCGGGGGTTCGGCCGAATCCAAAATAGTAGATTCGGTGCATCCCTATTGAATATGAATTGTAGTAACATCGCGTTCAATTGAATTCGATTCAAAGTTTTTCCAAAAAAAAAAAAAAAAACTTTGATTTTTTCAAAGTCCACCAATTGACTCCAAATAGGTTCTAGGAGGTCCCCCAAAGGCTAAAACAGCAATTTGGAAGGTTTTAGATGGTGAATTTTTTAAAGAGACCATACATGATCAATTTCGATATTCACATTTTTTCCAAATTCGCATTGAATTTTGGACTTTTTTTTAATTAAAATTTTCACTTCGACCTTTGATAAACCTGCCCCTTAAACTTGGTACCAATACTGAGATCTAGAACACTTTTTACAAAAGCTATTTGCATTTTTTTTCTTCTAATAATAATCTTTGTTCTGTAAAGATCAGAATAAACTGGAAGCAGACCTTTTGCTATAGTGGATTATTTCACCGTGACGGTGGATCGTTATTGCACAATTCACTGGCATTTTAACTGCAGCGTACCGTGACACATATATTCATTTTACATGAAGTCATAACGATCTGTAACGGGTGCAGTGTTCCACATGGTAATACATATATATGTATATTTTTTTTTGTTCACTGGAAACTGAATATCTCAAAGTAACTTTGTGAATATTGGTAAATGACCATTTAGAACTTTCCAGGCTGTGAATCTTTTCTCATGTGTAGTGTGACATGCCAACGACTAACATGAAATCGTCTGTAATTGATGTGCACACTTCAAAAGCAATTTCAAGAAAACAAAAAAAGTGACAACGTGCGTAACCTCTCTCTCGAACATACATTTATGTCAACTAGAGCAGTAAGTCTGTGAGCGTCTACAATGCACATGTATGTATAAAACTGTATAAAAGTATCTGCCCATGAGATATTGTGTTGCTGAAGCTTGGTTGTGTGTGCCCTTACACTCTTTGTTTTCCGATTTTGTAGCTAAGGTGGGACAATTGCTTATTGGAAGCTGTACCTAGTGACTTGCATATTAATGATGATAATATACTCACACCCAAGAATAATCTCCGTATGTTTATTTTATGCACAACCACCTGTTAGTGTTTTGTTATCATTGTACATGTAGAAAAGAGTATATTAATGTCTAGTGTTCTTTAAAAAAAAAACAATAACTACAGTGTATATCTAGAACTTGATTCATAGAAATAAAAAAGTAACATCAGTGTGCAAAGACAGTGTTTTTTATTGTATATCTAGTCGCTGGAAGTCTCCTTTATTTATAACACAGCATCTGGGGAAGCTGCAGCTCCTCTTTCTGGTGTTCTGATTGTTGGAGCTCTTATAATAGATAATAGAGAGGTGGCCATGCTGTGTATTGTCTTTTGTTCAGCCCTAGGGCAACTGATCAAATTACCCAAGGCGCTGAAATCAGACTTGGCCAGCATAAGTGGCACACTGTTATCTAATGGTTGTTGTAGTAAATATGCTGGCAATTGTTGGGATGTGCAGGGATGAATCAAGAGTCAAAACAGTCCACTTGCTAAAAACTGCAGATGGGCCCTCCCCATAAAGTGTTAAGGTGGCCATAGATGCAAAGATCCGCTCATTTGGCCACATCGCCAAATGAGCAGATCTTTCCCCGATATGCCATTAACAAACATGGCTATATCGGGGGTAATCTGATTGTTCGGCCGTATGGCCGAACGATCCGATTACGATGTGCCGTGGGCTCCGGCGGGATTGAAAGATGTTGTCACACCCCACACACGATCCGAAAATCGTACGAATCGAGGATCCCTGTGTCTATGGCCACCTTTACTTGGAAACTTTATAATTCTCATTTTGAAATATGGACATTAAAGGGATACTGTCATGGGGGAAAAAAAAAAAATTTCTAGCCCCGTGTCAGATTTCAAAATTGAATATAAAAAAAATCTGTTTGCTCTTTTGAGAAATGGATTTCAGTGCAGAATTCTGCTGGAGTAGCACTATTATCTCATGGGTTTTGAAAAAAACTATGTTTTCCCATGACAGTATCCCTTTAACAATGGTGCACAGTAATGTTGGAGGCCTTAAAGGGATCCTGTCATCGGAAAACATGTTTTTTTTTTTTTTCAAAACACATCAGTTAATAGTGCTGCTCCAGCAGAATTCTGCACTGAAATCCATTTCTCAAAAGAGCAAACCGATTTTTTTTTTATATTCAATTTTGAAATCTGACATGGGGCTAGACATATTGTCAATTTCCCAGCTGGCCCAAGTCATGTGACTTGTGCTCTGATAATCTTCAATCACTCCTTACTGCTGTACTGCTAGTTTTTTCCCCCCAGCAGCCAAACAAAGAATAATGGGAAGGTAACCAGATAACGGCTCCCTAACACAAGATAACAGCTGCCAAAAGTAAAAACCAACGTCCCACTGAGACTCCTTCCGTTACATTGAGAAGGAAAAACAGCAGCCTGCCAGAAAGCATTTCTCTCCTAAAGTGCAGGCACAAGTCACATGACCAGGGGCAGCTGGGAAATTGACAATATGTCTAGCCCCATGTCAGATTTCAAAATTGAATATAAAAAAAATCGGTTTGCTCTTTTGAGAAATGGATTTCAGCACAGAATTCTGCTGGAGCAGCACTATTAACTGATGCGTTTTGAAAAAAAAAACATGTTTTCCGATGACAGGATCCCTTTAAGGCCTCCAACATTATCTTAACCTGAACGTCAAGCCATTATATGGTGAATTTCTTTTAAGAGCAAATATAAAAGCTATCAATGTTAAAAAAACAAAAAACAACAACAATGGTCTTGCAGTGCTATGTCAAAGGTCCCAGGTAAGTAGTCCTGTGAGTACAATTTTTATAGTTTGTTCATCCAATTTAAGATGGTCACAGATCTAAACTGGACTAATCCTAACATCAAGCCAGCAGCTGGATCACAGGGCGAACCTTTGAGGATTCATCAGCCATGGACCACATTCACCGCCCAATGTATACATTGACTGCTTTTTACTTCAGTGCTTTATCAATTGGGTCTTAGGTTCTATTAACAGTATAAATAGCAAATACTTATGATTACACTTATCAATATACAGTACCCTATTTTCAAGGGAATAATGTAGACTGCTTACCACACTTAGCCAGAAACAAAAAACATAAATATTTTTATACTTAATAAATAGGGCTGTAGTTCTCAACTGTGGGTCAGACCCCCGGGGGGGATGATGATGATGATGATGCCGCCATTCTATACTCAGATTGGGGAGGCTGTAGTGCTGGTTGTTCCTAAATGGTTGGGTGGGTTTGGGTTGACATTTTAGCAACCATGGTGGGTTCAGGTTGAGTATGGGTCAGACTGGGGAAGTACACTCCTCTGCTTCTGAAGGCGCATGCCTTTGCAGGCGCAGTTCATGCAGTGGCAACATTTTTCAGTGTTGGGTTTATGCATGATTCTGTATTCCGTTTTTTACCGAAGCATAGCAATTATCTTTATGTATTTGTAACATTTTTATGAGAAAAAAGCTGGCCTAATGAATTATTTGGTTGCAAATGAGGGTTCATGACAATTCGCTCTGGCAAATGGACGTTACTCCGCAAATTCAATGAAATTCGGATTTTACTGAACGTTACCTCTTTCGCCAGACGAAGTGCACTGGATCTTCCTCACTATTTTGTAGTGGAAAAAGCTTCAAAGTCCAAAAAACGCTGGCGTGTTTTCCTTTTGTCGGTGTGATAGCCTGCAAAAGTCCTTAAAATTCTTTTTGGGTAACCGGTTTCCCCCCTACATTTTCTAACAAATGGAACATTAACTATAGAGTGGGCTACAACATGTACGTAAATTCAACTTTAAAATTCTCTGCCGTATGCAAATTAACCTGAGCAAATTTGCGCTAGGCAGAAATGAACGCTAGCACATCTTCACTTTCAATTGCGAAGTAACGCTAGCGAAACGTCACCAGTGTTCGGCACCCACGACGAAACTCTGCGTTCTAGTCAATTAGCGTTGTCTGAGCGAATTTGTGCCTGTTGAAGTGTAGCGATGGGTGCAAAGCGGTCACTGGCAAATTTTCACCCTTGAGTAAATCTGTCCCTATGGCTCATCACCTAATTACCATGTATGATGAGTATTAACTGTATTCATCTCTCAGCGCACATTGCTGTGTCCATTGGGTTTGACCTCTACATCGAATATTCTTATTTAACTTGGTGGCACTGCAACATTATACCTACTGTACTACTGATTTTACTAGCTGCTAGAAGCACCCATGTGCCAGTGTTTTGGCTAACCTGCATTCATACTTTGACCAGTAAAAAATAACATAAGCCATAATTTATACACAAAGAAAAGAGTAATTGGCAATGGTTTACAGTTACAGGTATGGAATCCGTTATCCGGTAACCCGTTATCCAGAAAGCTCCGAATTACAGAAAGGACGGTTCCCATTGACTCAATTTTATCCAAATCCCGATTTTTAAAAGTGATTTTCGTTTTTTCTGTAATAATAAAACAGTAGCTTGTACTTGATCCCAACTGAGATATAATTAATCCTTATTGGAAGCAAAACCAGCCTATTGGGTTTATTTAATGTTTAAATGATTTTCTAGTAGACTTAAGGTTTCTAGTAAACTGTAGTGATTGTGTTAAAAAAAGGCTTTTATGCAATCTTTTTGTTCAACCCACTGAATTAAAGCTGAAAGTCTGCAGTTCAACTGCATCTGAGTTTCATTTAAAATTTATTGTGGTAATGTACAGGACCAAAATTAGAAAAAAGTTATCTCTGTCCAAATGTTTATGGGCCCAGCTCTATATCATGTTTGAACAAAAGAAATTGAGTTCTCATTGGATGAATATGTAAAGAAGATCAGATCTTTGATTGGTAGTTACCAAAAACCTCTCCTTATCCCATAGATAGCCCATTACATTTCAGAAATCCTCACCCAATGGAATTTTCAAGCCTGCCCAATAAGATATCTATCTCATTCTTGGGTCAATAAATTGCCACTTTGCTCTAGAATGACCCAGTTGACAGTTTTTATTGGTCGGTGAATGACCAGACCATAGGATTGTGGGGGAGGGAGACAATTTGTTTACCTCATAAGAGCAGCAGCTCTAACTTTATACAGATAATATGCATTTTCTCTCTTCTAGCACTGGTGAGTTCTGGATGTACTTCATTATGTTGGCCCTATTCCTGGTAAAATATAATGAAAGAAAAAGTAGTTAAAGGGATACTGTCATGGGAAAAAAAAATACCAGTGCTGCTCCAGCAGAATTCTGCACTGAATTCATATTGACATTGTCAATTTCCCAGCTGCCCCAATTCATGTGACTTGTGCTCTGATAAACTTCAATCACTCTTTACTGCTGTACTGCAAGTTGGAGTCATATCACCCCCTCCCTTTTTCCCCCCAGCAGCCAAACAAAAGAACAATGGGAAGGTAACCAGATAGCAGCTCCCTAACACAAGTTAACAGCTGCCTGGTAGATCTAAGAACAACACTCAATAGTAAAAACCCATGTCCCACTGAGACACATTCAGTTACATTGAGAAGGAAAAACAGCAGCCTGCCAGAAAGCATTTCTCTCCTAAAGTGCAGGCACAAGTCACATGACCAGGGGCAGCTGGGAAATTGACAAAATGTCTAGCCCCATGTTAGATTTCAAATTGAATATAAAAAAAATCTGCTTGCTCTTTTGAGAAATGGATTTCAGTGCAGAATTCTGCTGGAGTAGCACTATTAACATATGCATTTTGAAAAAAACATGTTTTCCGATGACAGGATCCCTTTAAAAAAAAAAAAAGTATGTTATTTTTGGACTTTACCAGTGAATGAAACAAGCCATAGAGCACAGGATACTGATAGTTTTGTGAATTGTGAAATAAATTGATAAGTTAAACTTACCTGCAAAAATAAGCCATCGATTAGCCAAACTGAAAGGACAAACAATGGAATACAAACATTGTTGACTGTGTTAAAAATGACAAGAGCAGTTTGAAGTCTATTTGTTAGAGAAACTGACCTTCATAAAAAAGATCAATTTATATCTAATCCATTTACAGATGAGATGCCTACAATTTATAGAGCCAAAATTAGGAAAAGGACCAAAACACTCAACTATGGCATATTTTATATAATACAGGTTAGACTAAAAAAAGATATCTATCTGAATGCCTTCCACAGGGTGGCAGTATTATTACGCTGAAAAGCTTGCTCTCTCGCAAGAAAATCTCTTCCAGTAACAAAGAGCTGTATAGAAAATGGTTGAATGAAATGCAGCCTTATAGGAGAAGCTCATGAAAGTGACAATAAATGTTACATATACAATGCAGGACACTGCAAAAAAGCTGCAATCTGCTTGGTGTACTGTAAGAAGACACATGTCTGTGTGTTCCTTTTTGGAGCATAGAGACCTGCAGCATGTTCCTCAAGTGCTGTGTGTTTGGCTGCAGTTTTTACAATAGATGTAGCCTCACTTTCTGCTCGTGTTCTGATGATTAATGAGCGGCTACTAACACAAATTGCAGATAGGAGGCTTTTTTGCACACTGCAGGATAATTCAACATGTGAATCTTACCATATATTCCAGTTTTAGTCCCATACAGGGTACAAGTGGCTGCACATATTTAAATCCACAAGCTTACATTTACAGCTGCAAACGCTTCTTTGCCACTTAGCTGTCCAGTTTTCTAGATCCTGCTGCAAAGATGCCACATCCTGGATATAGCTAATAGGCCTGCCTAATTTTGTGTCATCTTTAAACAAGATACAATGCTTACATAGCCCATAGCCAATTAATTTATGAACTAAATGAATTAAATAAACTGAACCTAATACAAAGCAACACGGCACCCTACAAAGATCCCTGCTTCAAGAAAGGAATATACCACTGACAACTAAGCTCTAGATCAGGAGTCCCCAACATTTTTTTACTTGTGAGCCATATTTAAATGTAAAAAAGAGTTGGAGATCAACACAAGCACGGAAAAGTCCATGGGGATGTCAAATAAGGGCTGTCATTGGCTGTTTGGTAGCCCCTATGTGGACTGGCAGCCTACAGGAGGCTCTGATTGGCAGTACACCTGGTTTTTATACAACCAAGACTTGCCTTCAAGCCAGGAATTCAAGTAAGTACCTGCTTTGATGCCAATGGGAGCAACATACAAGGGGTTATTGAGCAACATGTTGCTCGCTAGCTACTGGTTGGGGACCACTGCTCTAGATGCTACAAGCCCTTCAATGTTGCTCCCAATGGCCTCAAAGCAGGTGCTTCTTTTTGAATTCCAGGCTTGGAGGCAAGTTTTAGTTGCATAAAACCAGATGTACAGTCATCTGTAGGCTGCCAGTCCACACAGGGGCTGTGAATTGCCAATCATATACCAGATTTTGCACCCCTAGAAACATTTTGTATGATTATGTTGCTATCCAACTTTTTTTGTACATGTGGCTCACGGATAAAAAAGTTTGAGGACCCCTGCTCTAGACAGTACCACTGACCACCACTTCTATACTGTTTTCTATCCATTTTCAAACATTACCAGAATAAACAGGCATTATGGAATCTGAAAATACTCAATCTAAAACCTGTTAAAATCATGTAATAGTCAATGGCAGCTCTCCCTTCAACCATTTGAAGATGTTTTTAACCTTCACGGATTTTGGGAGTATTGGGTGTTTGCCGCTGGTTTTCTCTCAAAAACTCAATAAATTCGAGGTATTCAATTGTCCCCAACCCTTTTTACCTGTGAGTCACATTTAAATACAAAAAGAGGTGGGAAGCAACACAAGCATGAAAAAGTTCCTTTAGCTGACAAACAAGGCTGTGATTGGGTATTTTCCTACCTGAAAGCCTTTCATGTGTGCAAATCCTTTCCAAGATTTTGTGTCAAGGAGTAGTTCCCTTACTAATCACAAGCATCACTTGCTTAGCAGCTGGCATATTCAGTTTTCAGCCTCTAACTTATTAATTGGCATAAATGCCATTAAACCTCATTAATTGGCATAAATGCTTTGTCCACTAATTTGACCCCAAACTAATAGACTCGGAATTAGTGGATTCATTAATGATTTTTAATTTGATTCATTATAACTTTTATGTACAATATATGATGAAAGAAAATATTGTGGATGAACAATTCTATGGGGGAAATTTAGTAAGGGCGAAGAGACTAATGCTGGCGAAAATTCGCCAGCGTGATGTCATTTCGGAATTTCGCCGATTTACTAATGGGTGCTGGCATAACTTCGCTAGCGAAGGAGATAGGGGCAAATTTACTAAGATGCGAAGTTGCGCCAGGGCTCCGCAAATTCACTAAAATCCGAAGTTGCGCACAGGGGTAACGTAAGGTTGCGAAGTTGCGCTAGCATTGATTCGCTATATAAAGCGAAGTTACGCTAGCGAAGGCTAATTTGCATACGGCACGAAATTCAAATTTCAATGGAGGAACACGTATCTGCTCTACAAATGACTAGAAAACCCTTAAATCAGCAAATAAAAATTTCATTTTGCCCTACACATGTGCCCACTGTCTAGGTAAGTTGCCATGAGTCAGGAAATGTAGGGGGGGAGGAAGGGGAGCCCCAAAAAATTTTCGATCTTTTTCAGCCTATCAGCCATCATGTAGATAAACACGCCAGCATTTTTTGGGACTTAGAAAAAAAATTTACTTTTTTTTAAGCAATCCCTATCTACTCTATTGCGCTTCGCCAGGTCTGAGGTGGCGAAGGAAGTCTAGCGTAAAAGGTAGCGTTCAGTACACTGCGCAAGTTAGTGAATTTGCGTAGTTTCGTCGCTAGCGAAAATTCGCCTGGCGTAAGGTTGCGAAGTAACACTAGCGAAACTACGCCAGCGTTCGTTAGTGAATTTGCACAGTAGCGAAAATGCCAAACGCTAGCGAATTAACGCTAGCGTTCGGCGCTTCGCGGCTTAGTGAATTTGCCCCTCAGACTCTATCGGTACTTTGCACCCTAACGCCAGGCGAAGTTGCAATTTGGCGAACGAACGTAACTAAGCTAATTCACTAAGTTTGAGATTTGACTGAACGTTACCTCTTGCGCCAGACTTGCCTTCGCCAGCTAAGACCAGACGAAGTGCAATAGAGTAGATAGGACTTGGTCAAAAAATAGTTGACATTTTTTCTTAGCCCCAAAAAACGCTGGCGTCTTTTAATTTTTACAGGATGATAGGCAGAAAAAGATTGTACATTTTTTTTGGGGTACCCTCCTTCCCCCCTACATTTCCTAACATATGGCACCTAAACTATACAGTGGGCTCATGTGTAGGGCAATATAACAACTCTTTTATTTCATTAAGGTTCCCTGGCCTTGTGTAGTGTAATGTATTTGCTGCAACATATACGTCCATTGTACTTTAACTTCATGCCGTATGCTAATTGGGCATCACTAGCGTAACTTCGAACTGCTTATCGTATTATCGCTGGCGCAACTTTGCAAGCGTTCGGTACCCTGGACGCAACTTCGGATTTTCGTGAATTAGCGTTGTCCTGGTAAATCTACGCCTGGCGAAGTGTTGTGATGTCAGCGAAGCCGTCGCTGGCGCAATTTCGGAGGTAAGTAAATTTGCCCCTAAATATGAACATTTGGATAACATTTTCATTCATGTGCAATGCTGGAAAAAAGTTAAAGTGCAGTGTGCAGTCTACACAATGTTTACAATAGAGAGTAGCTTGACAAAATATCTTTTCATAGAACAGAATAATACCATCCACATTGTCTATAAATATTCATACACTGCTGCAGAAATAAAAGGACGTTAAACCCTACTTATATTATATTTTCCTTTAAAATTAAATTGTTTCATAAGTCACATGTGATGGTGTATCAGATGAAAGGAAACGTGAATTTAGGTTGGGGAGATGAATAAACTTTAACAGATCCTTCAAATGTTCACATTCTACAGAAGTATTTGTAATAAGTTAAAAAACTTGTCAAAAAAGACTTTAAACATGTGCAAGTTCAAGGAGGAATGGGTGAATTGCAATATAATAAAAATATTCAAAGCAAAGTTAGATTTAAAAAGTTCATGTAAAATATTTCAGAAAATAACCGTTAGAGGTTATGGCGTTATATTTGATTTGGGTAGATATGGTTTGTCTGAAATAACTTAATTCAATAGGTTTTTATTGTGGTTTCTGTAGGCACTCTTAAAATGGCCATACACATGCAGATTAAAGCTGCGTGTGGGGGCTCTCGACGGGTCCAAAAATCGGCCAGATATCGATCGAGCAAGCTTGATTTTTTTCTTCAATCCAGGACCACCAGGCTAGTTGATGCGTACTGCGACCTGTCGGCTCCCATTCGCAGCATTGTAATGGCCCGAGGGCCGATATCACCCAGCCATTGATGGGCATATTGGGTTAAGATCCACTCGTTTGGCGTCCTCATGGATCTAATAGTGTATGGCCACCTTAAAGGAGAACTAACTAAAGTAGCTAGAAATGTTGTACATTATGTTTTGTTTTTCTGTACCAGCCCAAGGCAACCACAGCCCTTTAGCAGTAAAGACCTGTGTCTCCAAAGATGCCCCAGTAGCTCCCCATCTTCTTTTCTGCTGATTCACTGCACATGCTCTGTGCTGCTGTCACTTACTGAGCTTAGGGAGCCACTCACAATATACAGTACACATAGAATAGAAATGTCACAATATAAGGCTGATTAGTAATTAATACAGATAATTACTACATGGCAGCTCAGAAACCAGTGCAATTAGCATCAGAATTTAATAATCAGCCCTGTAGCATTAGCTTATATTACAGGGGAAGCTCATTTTCTGCTGGATAATTAGTGACGAGCCCTAAGCTTAGCTTCTCAACAGCTGCTCAGAGCCCACTGAGCATGTGAGTGTCACAGACACTTTCCAAGATGGTGACCCCCTGTGACAAGTTTGAAGTCCTGGATCATTGTTGCTATTGACAAGCTGAAACTTTAGGCTGGAGCAATACGTTCATTATATAAAATATGGTATTTTTAGCCATATTAATTTTTAGGGTTTAGTTCACATTTAAGAGGTATATCCCTCTCCATAGCTAGCCAATAATCTGGCTGTTCGAGTTGTGATTGACCGATAGGGATGTAGCGAACGTCGGAAAAAAAGTTCGCGAACATATTCGCGAACTTGCGCAAAAACGCGAGCGGTTCGCGAACGGTTCGCGAACCCCATAGACTTCAATGGGAAGGCGAACTTTAACATCTAGAAAAGACATTTCTGGCCAGAAAAATGATTTTAAAGTTGTTTAAAGGGTGCAACGACCTGGACAGTGGCATGCCAGAGGGGGATCAAGGGCAAAAATGTATCTGAAAAATCTGCCTGTGTGTGCTTGGAAGAGATAGTGTAGGGGGAGAGCTGTTAGTGATTTCAGGGACAGATGATAGTAAGTTTGCTGGTAATCTGCTTGATACTGCTCTGTATTGGAGGGACAGAAGTCTGCAGGGATTTGAGGGACATTTTAGCTTAGGTAGCTTTGCTGGCTAGTAATCTACTGTTCTCTTTAAACAACTGCCATACGTTGACCTTGTAGGCATTGTTTGCCCAGTTTTTTTGGACGCAGCCACTGAAGCACAGTTGCCATAAAAAATATGCCATATAAATGCTGAAAATAGTCATTTTTCGCCATACGTTGACCTTGTAGACATTGTTTGCCCAGTTTTTTTGGTTGCAGCCACTGAAGCACAGTTGCCAGAAAAAATATGCCATATAAATGCTGAAAATAGTCATTTTTCGCCATACGTTGACCTTGTAGACATTGTTTGCCCAGTTTTTTTGGTTGCAGCCATTGAAGCACAGTTGCCAGAAAAAATATGCCATATAAATGCTGAAAATAGTAATTTTTTGCCATACGTTGACCTTGTAGGCATTGTTTGCTCAGTTTTTTTGGTCGCAGCCACTGAAGCACAGTTGCCAGAAAAAATATGCCATATAAATGCTGAAAATAGTCATTTTTTGCCATATACGTTGAGTCAACGTATGGCAAAAAATTACTATTTTCAGCATTTATATGGCATATTTTTTCTGGCCTCTGTGCTTCAGTGGCTGCGGCCAAAAAAACTGGGCAAACAATGCCTACAAGGTCAACGTATACACTACTACAGCGGTGGATACGGATTACGTAAAATATATGAATGCTGCTTGAAAAAAAGTAACTCAAGTGGTTTTTCTAGAGACGATAATATTATCAATATTTAGACAAAATGTGAACAAGCTCACACAGCTAGATGGCGGGTTGAAGAAAACACTGTGCAAATAATGCCTACAAGGTCAACGTATACACTACTACAGCGGTGGATACGGATTACGTAAAATATATTATGGCTGCTTGAAAAAAGTCACTCCGGTGTTTTTTCTGGAGACGGTAATATTATGGATATTTAGACAGAATGTGAACAAGGTCACACAGCTAGATGGCGGGTTGAAGAAAACAGTGTGCAAATAATGCCTACAGGGCAAATAATGCCTAAAAGGTCAACTTATACACTACTACAGCGGTAGTAAAATAAAAAAAAGTAAAATAAAAAAAAAATGAATATTAAAAAAAAAAAATTAAAGTTGGTGCTGCTGAACTACTAGGAGCAGCAGATTAGCACACCAGTCCCACTCCCCAACACTGCTAGACTAATAGCACTGGGCTCTTATAGTAGTAGTAGTAGTAAAACAACAAAAAAATAAATAAAAGCAGTCCTTACAAGGACTACTGTTATTGCAGCAGTCAGCAGATGAGATCAGAAGCAGGACAGCTGCCCACAGCAGCTACATACAGAGCACTGCAGTAGAAGGTAGATTACTAGCCAGCAAAGCTACCTAAGCTTAAATGTCCCTCAAACCCCTGCAGACTTCTGTCCCTCCAATAACAGAGCAGTATCAAAACGATTACTAGCCAGCAAACTTTCAACTGTCCCTGAAATCACTAACAGGCAGCAGCTCTCTCCCTACACTATCTCTTCAGCACACACAGGCAGAGTGAAAAAACGCTGCAGGGCTTCGGTTTTTATAGGGAAGGGGAGTGGTCCAGGGGAGAGCTTCCTGATTGGCTGCCATGTACCTGCTGGTCTGGGGTGAGAGGGCAAAAAAAAGCGCCAACAATGGCGAACCCAAAATGGCGAACGTCGCGCGACGTTCGCGAACTTCCGGCGAGCGCGAACACCCGATGTTCGCGCGAACAAGTTCGCCGGCGAACAGTTCGCGACATCTCTATTGACCGAGGCCTCATCCAGTCTGTGACCTTTCATTAATACAGTAATATCAACTCAGCCTTTGGTTATTATCCTTATCTGATTTTGTTTCTAAACCTTTTCTCCAGAACGCACCATTTTCTCCAGAATGGACTAAATTAGATTATCTTTAAATGTAATGAAACCCATACATTAAAAAATATTGATTGTCATACGGATGACCTATATTTAGTATTGAACATATTTTTTTTCATCTATGGAATTTGTGATGATGATAACAGTTTTGCCAATGAGGAAAAGATGAGGAAAGAGTTAAAAAAAAATCAATAAATAATTCTAACTACAGATCTTATTAAGGAGTCATTTGTGAATCACTGGGTTGTTTTGCATGTACAGTTAATTTCGTTATATTTTTTTCAAAATGTCTCTTTTATTGTTACATGTTCAGGAGAGATAAAAGCTTCATTATCATTTCTCTCTAGGGTCAAATGTCATGTATTGTAGTACTGAATCTTTTCCCTTGATATATTACTAGAGTTTGACTGAATGGTGAATTAAAGGGCAGTTATACTAAACAACAATGGATTTAGAAAGCAATATATTGTTTTTATTCCTGAGCAAAACAATGGTACTTGCATACATAATATGTATAGGCATATTTTAAAGCGTATTAAAGATGAAGAGAGAATTGCTGCTTAAATCACCCTGTGCAGTTTCCATTATTATAAATATGTGAATGTGAGGGAGCTGAAACCCATATTTCGTTAATGTAACAAAATGTTCTTTTAAAATAAGAGCCGTTTAATTTACTTTGCTGTTACTTTTTTTTATTATTCTAATGCGCACCCTGGCATTAGTCCCCATAGAAATGAATGAGAGAAAAAAGTACACTTTGCCATTGTGCCATCAAATGCATTAAAGGAACAGTAACACCAAAAAATTTAAGTGTTTAAAAGTAATGAAAATATCATGTACTGTTGCCCTACACTGGTAAAACTGATCTTTTTGCTTCAGAAACACTACTATAGTTCATATAAACAAGCTGCTGGCGGAAATTGAAAAACAGCTATATGGCACAGGTTAACTAATGGATAACTGATAACACCATTAGACAGACAGAGCTTATCTTTTATCTGCTGTGTAACTTGAGCTTTTTCTCCTTTGAATGGCTGCCCCCATTGCTACACAGCAGCTTATTTATATAAACAATATTAGTGTTTCTTAAGCAAACACACCAGTTTTACCAGTGCAGGGCAACACTGCATTATATTTTCATTACTTTAAAACACTTTTATTTTTTGACATTACTGTTCCTTTAAGGGGAGTATCATTTTCAGATATGTTATTCACAAGGTGATGCTCCAATGACTTTCCCATGTGCTTTGTTTTATGAAGTTATTCATTATTCATGTCTGCCATATTCTCTCCTCTTAACCCAATGGTTCCCAAAATGTTATAGGCCTCTCTTTGTAGTCCAGTATCAATAATTCTGATATAATTATATATATATTTGCAAGTCCCGAAGATGCACACCGTTAGCACTGTCACGACCCGGGTGCTAGCAAACAAGATATGGAGCAATACAAAGATGATCACGGCACTCTCAGGATTTAGTGTTAATTCAGTAGGATTCTATTTATATCAACGTTTCGATCCCTCACAGGGATCTTCGTCAGGAGTAAAGACACAAACAACCAGAGCCCCATACAGCCACCATAAATAAGCCCACCGCCGCGTGTTGGCGCCAAACCGCGTTGTTAGGTAACCGTCAGTAGTGACGTACGGTGCGGTTATTCCCACAGCCCTGATATAATATATATTAAAAATTATTACAAATACTGTAATTGTATATTTTGCAAGGTTCCTTCTTCATTTTGCCCTGGCGTCATTCTGCTTTTGTACTTTTACAGAGAGACAGGTATTCTGAATACCTCACCTCCACCGCTCTTCTGCAGACAGCACCCCATACACACTGAGGGGGTTATTTACTAAACTCCGAATGCAAAAATCACAAATATTTGCGATTTTTTAAAAAAAAAACACAGATTTTTCGGAATTTTTTAAATCCGGAGGATAGAAAAGTCTGAATCTTAAAATCCGGCATCTCACACCTGTTGAGGTTGCATATATGTCAATGGGAGAAGTCCCAATAATTTTTTGATGTGCGCTGGGTTTTTGGCAATACCCCGAAGTTTTCGGGTGAAATTTTTTTTCTGATTTTTTCCCGCAAACAAAATATTTGGGAAAGTGTATTAATAAATAAGCTAAAAAACCCATGTGGATTTGGTCAGAGTTTTTTTCAGAAAATATTAAGATAAATTCGGACTTTGATAAATAACCCCCTTAGTGTGACTCCATCCCAGTATTCATTGGGGGAAATGTAATAAAATTCACAGAGAACAAATTTGTGCACAAATAAGAATAAAAATTTGCATGCCGTAATGTAATATTATTCATTAGGCTTTTATTGCATTGCAAATTGTAATTGTGCATTGCAAACCTTTAACTTTATGAGAAGTGTTAAATGGCTGGAAATAAGCTGAAAGATCGATAATATTTTTAGAAGGAAACTATAGGATGTGTTTTTAAAAATACAATGCAGTAGAAAATCTCTGTTTATGTATATATATGTAAATTATATAAAGTATACCATGCGAGTTGCCATGGAGACGCGTGTAGCCTAGAAGTAGAAAGTGGTAGGCACGCATCGCCATGGTTACTGCTGAGAGATCTATGACAGTTTGGTTTGTATTGTATCGGAGGGAGACTGTGGGAAGTGTTTTCCGGGGTAGTAGAGAAGCTCCATTTATGTATATGTCAAATCCGTAGGAGACGCGTGTGATCTAGAAGTAGGAAGGGGTAAGCACGCGCTACCATGGTTACTGCTCGTCCACAAAAGGCACACTTGCGCAGTAAGAGTTCTGAAGCCTTGAGGAAGTCGCATAGACGAAACGCGTTGGCTAGTAGTGACGTCATCTGGGTGAGACCAACATCATGTGCCATACAAACAACGCCAGGCAACTAACATCTATTGGACAGCGCAGATTTGGGAAACCCACAGACGGACTGATTACATGCTTATTTTAAACACACATATGTGAGTGCAATTTGTATTTAAGTATTTATTAAAGAAGTTTTTACACGATTTTAGCACATCCTTTTTAGCAGTGGTCCCCAACCAGTAGCTCATGAGCAACATGTTGCTCTCCAACCCCTTGGATGTTGCTCCCAGTGGCCTCAAAGCAGGAGCTTATTTTTGAATTCCAGGCTTGGCAAGTTTTGGTTGCATAAAAACCAGCTGTACTGCCAAACAGAGCCTCAATGTAGGTTGACAATCCACATAGGGGCTACCAAATGGCCAATCACAGCCCTTATTTGGCACCAAAAGAACATTTTTCATGCTTGTGTTGCTCCACAACTCCTTTTACTTCTGAATGTTGCTCACGGGTCCCAAAGGTTGGGGATCCCTGCTTTTTAGAAACCGAGTGATGCCTTACATTGGAGGAGCAACTGCACTTTTATGCTAGTGATGCAATTAAACATTTGTGAGTATCCATTACTTATACATAGGAGGTGATCTATATTTCTTACCGGCAAAGGGAGTGAACTGCAGAGTCTCTGGACTTTATTTGCACAACCAAACCTTTAACACCTGCTTGAAGATGTCATAAACTTTGGAGCAAATTTAAAACATTTTCATTAAAGGAATTGTTCAGTGTAAAAATAAAAACTGGGTAAATAGACAGGCTGTGCAAAATAAATAATGTTTCTAATATAGTTAGTTAGGCAAAAATGTGATGTATAAAGGCTGGAGTGACATGGATGTGTAACATAATAGCCAGAACACTACTTCCTGCTTTTCAGATCTCTTGGTTTCCACTGATTGGTTACCGTGGTTTCCAGGCAGCAACCAATCAGAGACTTGAGGGGGTGCCACATGGGTCATATCTGTTGCTTTCGAATCTGAGCTGAATGCTGAGGATCAATTACAAACTCACTGAACAGTTATGTCCCATGTGCCCCCCCTTTAAGTCACTGACTAACTCAGAGTTAGAGAGCTGAAAAGCAAGTAATGTTCTGGCTATTATGTTACACATCCAGTCACTCCAGCCTTTATACATTACATTTTTGGCTAACTAACTATATTAGAAACATTTTTTATATTACATAGCCTATCTATTTACCCAGTTTTTATTTTGACACTGAACTGTTTCTTTAAGAAGTTTTATTTCATACACTGCATACTATCGCAAACTATAATATTCACAATCACTCTCCTACTGTCGCATGAGTGGCAAATTTGTTCGCTTTGCAAACATTTACGCGCATTGTAAATAATTTGAGATAGATTTTTGCGTTATCGACCAATATTACATTCCCCCAACTATGCCGTAAGAGCTAGAAGTACTAAATCACTTAACCGTCCAAGATATGTTTCCAATAGTATCTTGCAAAGCAAAAAGACATTCTTCCCAAATCTTTTCCTAACTGGCCTTCAGGCAAAACCCCCCAATTTAAAATGTGACCCCCCTAGTGGGCCAGGCCCATAGTTCTCATTAACCCTTCTTACATATGCAAATTGGGATTCTGATTCGGTTCTTTACTTGGCCAAATCTTTCACAAAGGATTCATAGTTTGGTCGAATCATAAAATAGAGCTTCCCCACTATTATTACTCGCTACTACATTTTTGCATTCTCCTGAGTACCTGCTCCCTATTAAATGACTTACAAAGTGGTTGCCCCTTTCTTGTTACGTACAGCCTCATCATGCAGTCTTCATCATTTTCTAAAATGAAGCCCGCCTATTGGGTTCAAGTGGACAAAACATTTTCCTCTCTCCTATTCAGGGCTTTTATTGAAGCTCCCTGTGACAACATGTACTAATAAAAGTGGCCGTTTCCAATCAAGTTTTCATAGTTCCTTTCTCACAAAATTCCCAGCTTCGGCTCTTAGGGGCCCATTTACTAACAATTGAATTGTAATTGTTTCCACAAATATTGAAAAATATGTGGTTTTCCTATACATAGTAGCATAGTAAGTAAGGTTGAAAAAAGACACATGTCCATCGAGTTCAACTTTTTTTTTTATATTAACTACCTATCTGCCAGTTGATCCAGAGGAAGGCAAAAAACCCAACTTTATATTTCTAAAAAGTTCTAAAAAAATTCAAAATGTATCAAGTGAAAAAACCCACAAAACCAGTAATACCAAACTTTGCCAAGTAAAAGTTGTCAATGTGGTAATGAAGTCAGAGGGAGCTGCACTGATCTTATTGGGCCACTTTAAATCAAATCGGACTTAGACATTTTAAAAGTAAAGGCGCTGTATATTTTGAATGGCCTTTTAGCAAGTAAGCACGACTACTGGTATTACTACTACAATGTTAAATCTCCAATCCGTTGCTGTTTTGGAGGCAGGACAGACTTTTGAGGCTAAAGGCAGACAGATGGGGACAGTAAATACTATTTTAGTGAGGGGTTGCACCAGTGTATTTTTTCAGCTCGGTTACTATTAACGATAATTCTGACATTCTTATGCATTTTTGTGTGTTGCTGTAGTATGGAAGAAATTAGCAAGATCAAATCTTGTAATATTCAAGGTAGTCATTGGAGAGAGCTGTACTAAATTATGTAATGCAGATGTTAATTTGTTAGTGTGTACAAAATAATGAGTGCCTTCAAATTACCCACGAGCCACTGCATGTATAACATTTATTCCATTATCATAAATAATGAACTAGATTAAGCAATTTTCCACTGCTTGTACTGGGCTCCATACAGTTTGTCCCAAGTGCTTTGAAAGGCTATCAGCCTAATTCATTTCTAGTAGGAAGCATTTCCAAAGTACACAAAATAGATGGTACAGTAACAGGCAGCCTCGCTTTGGGTGTTGTAATAATATCATTATGGAACCAAGGTTTAATTATAGATAGTATAATTATACTTGTAAATAGACAAAACTAAGCAAACATATTAGGCGCCAGGATTAGGATTTTAATGCATTTCACAGAACATAGCATGTTTCTTTACTGTGTGATGTGATGACGTAGTTTACTCTACTTTTTTAAAAATAATTCCAGCAGATATAGTACATAGTTACACAGTCAGATCGGGTTGAAAAAAGACAAAGTCTATCAAGTTCAACCCCTTCAAATGAAACCCAGCATTCATACACACACTGACCCCTCCATACACTGACATATCCTAAATATGCTCATACACTAAGGGGCACATTTACTTAGCTCGAGTGAAGGAATAGAATAAAAAATACTTCGACCATCGAATTGGCTACTTCGACTTCGAATCGAACGATTCAAAATAAAAAACGTTTGACTATTCGACCATTCGATAGTCGAAGTACTGTCTCTTTAAAAAAAACTTCGACCACCTACTTTGCCACCTAAAACCTACCGAGCATCAATGTTAGCCTATGTTCCTTTGATAGTTCGCAGGAAATGCGGTAAATCCTTCGACTTCGATATTCGAAGTGGAAGGATTTTACTTCAACCCTAAGTAAATGTGCCCCTAACTATATGTTTTAGTATCACAATAGCCTTGGATATTATGCTTGGCCAAAAAATCATCCAAGCCCCTTTTAAAGGCATTAACAGAATTGGCCATCTTCCAGCAGTGTATTCCACCCTTCAGGGTGCTTAGTCATGGGCACACTGAAGGGTGTGAAACACGTAGTGTGGATGGAGATGAAGCTATAATTTTAATTTTTTTACCAATAAATTTATCTTTTAACTGAATATCTCTGGTCTTGTGGATCCGTTTGAGTGCCGGTCAGCCCTGCTTCTTAATCTTCTGCTGTACCGCTCCCCAAAGCTGAGGGTCTGGAGCTGGTGCACCCGGAGCACTTTCACTGTTTGGTGAGTAACCTTACAACTAATTCTGGAGCACCTTGTCGTCCTCTAACCATTTGAAGAAAATTGTGTCATTTTGCAAGAAATCATGGGAAAGGAGGTTTTTAGGCGTAGAAATTCACAACTAAATTTTTGGTAGATGGCACTCAAGGCATTTCCTGGTGGCATCTTAAAGTTAGTGGAAAAGCTCACTAAATCGTGCCTACCACCTATCATACACTGCTCAACAGTACCAGTGCCAACAAAGATGCACAAATGTAGGTTTTAAAGCTAAAAAGGACTCATACTGTAGCATGCTGGAGATTCTCATATATGTGTTTATAAGTGTATACTCACACTCACACAGTATAAAGATAAGAATTTCTCATAAGAATTCACTTCAAATACGATTCTTTAACTTTCCTCACAAAAAAATGAATATTTGATATAAATATCCTCTTTTAATCATTTTATATTTAATCAAGTAATAAAATTTGTGCTATGGGATGTGCCTTTTAAGCTCCCATTCTGTAGAGGGTCTGGTTGCTTCCTCAACCCATACCAATAGTAGATCATTTTTGATCTGTACAGTTTGTATTTTATATTTGATCATGTAATGAAACATTTGTGGTGCAGATTTATCAACATTTGGGGGCAGATTTATCAAGGGTCGAAATGACAATTAGAATTTTTGTAATTCTAATTTCGGGTTTATTTTAGTGTAATTCGACTAGGGAATAGTCCAAATTTGATTTGAGTTAAAAAAAAAAAAACAAATTTTGAAATTTATGATGAACTGTCCTTTTAAGAATTCAAACTTGAATATTCGCCACCTAAAACTGAATTGCTGTTTTAGCCTATAAGGGACCTCCTACAATCAATTTGGGGTTGTTTGGTGGACTTTTGATAATCAATTTTTTTTTTGTGAAAAAAATTTCAAATCAAATTCGATTCGAATTTGACATACCGGTCGATCCTATCCAATTTCGAGTTTATAGGAGTTTTTAAAAACTCCCATAAACTCTTAATTCGACCCTTGATAAATTTGCCCCTTGATTTAAACTTTTTGATTTGCAAATCAATTTTGATTTGGCAAAATTTGCAAATATGAAAACACATTTTTAAAATCCATTTAGCACAAAGAACTCAACTTATATAAAAATTGACATCTAAAAGCTGGAGATTTCATGTATAAGTCAATAGGAGTTGTACTGTATTGGTAAATTTTTAAATTTAAGTTTTCAAGACTAAATTCTAAATTTGGCAGGCTCATTGTAAATGATGGGTAGAATGTGATTTTACATTTCTTTTCATGTTTTTGCACAAGCAGTGATTTGAGATTAAAGTTTTTTTAATAAGCACACATTTGAGTTTTCACATTGTTTCGAATGGGAAAATAACTTGAAGATTACATTTTGGTAAATCTAACTCCATGTGAATGTTGAAAACTTCAAAACATTCAATCAGTATTGAACACATTTTCATTAAAGATCCAATACATTAAAAAGTGTAAAGCCTGAAAATGTCTGGCAATGATACAGAACCTTTCTAGGCTGTTGACTTCAAGTTGGCAAAAATAAAAAAATTACAATGCGCAGGATAGACATACATTAATTGACCGTAATTGAGAAGAATTTCTCTCAAATATTCACAACAGGATTCCTCAGAAAATATCTGAAGTCCTTGCCACCATAGTTCCTCCCAAATACATCCCAATATTCAACCCTGTCTCGGGTTCTTGTAGGTATCTTCCTTTATCCATCCAAGCTAAAACCTCATTATTATAATACAATGCACATCTCTAAGGTTACCAACATATTGGTGCATAATTGCTTAATTGTGCCATGAATTATACTTTGTATGGTTTTTTTTTATATATTTTAATACAAAATTGGCATGATTGTTACACAAGGTAAGGCAATAATTGTATCTGCCCCCGTTCCAGATCCACTTGAGACTAGGCTTCCTGTAGTAGTAGTAGTAGTAGTAGCAGTAGTAGTAGTAGCAGTAGTAGTAGTAGTAGTAGTAGTAGTAGCAGTAGTAGTAGTAGTAGTAGTAGTAGTAGTAGTAGTAGTAGTAGTAGTAGTAGTATTAGTAGTAGTAGTTTGCATGGAGCAGCATGGTGAGCATGAGGTCTATCAGGAGAGCATTTGCTGGAATGCGAATGGGATCCCTAAACCAGTAAGCCATTATCCAGAAAGCTCTAAATTACTAAATGGCCATGTCCATAAAGTCTATTTTAAGCAAATAATTATTTCAATGGAATTCTTTTACTATGTAATAAAAAAAAATATTGGTGGTGAAATCATTGTATTGGGTTTATTCAACTATAAATGTTTTTAGCAGACTTAAGATGGGGTCATCCAAATTACAGAAAGATCCCTTATCCTGAAATCCCAGACCCCAAGCAGTGCAAATAAAAAGTGAGAGTAGAATACTGTATATTAAGTGGTTAAAGGAGAAGGAAAGCTACGGAGGCATTTTATTGCCAATAGATTAGCTGCAATAGTGCAAGCTAGAATGCTATATTTATTCTGAACAATGTTTTACCATACCTAGAGATTTTTGTACCATTTTATAACATAGCAATTTATTGCTGAGCTCTGTTGGTATGTTTTTATGAGTTTCACAAGATGACTTTCATTAAACAATAACTCTGATTTGTGCCAGACTGTACTTGGATTCACAAACAGGTGATGCCAGTTATTTGGCTAGCTAAGTATGTTATTTTTTTTGTTTTTCAATCACTGTATTCTGCAGTGAACTAGAAGGACAGGAAGGAAAAACTGATTAGAAAACAAGGTCATAACGTTTTGAAAAATAAACATTCAGCCTGTAATCTCAAGGCTGATTTACAGTATGAATATATACTCTAACAAACCTTTATAAAGTGCAAACAACTTTCACATTGTAACTTGTATCTATTTGCCTACCAATGAGCCATGCGGCCTAATTAATAGGGACAGCTTGAGTTATAGCTGTATTGATTTGGCTTACAAATATATTCTCCCAGAGGAGTTGTATTCGTGAAAGTATGGAAGGTAACATGACATTTTGAATATAATATCAGTTTTTCAGATGTGCTTTTAGAATTTCCATTTAAAGGTGCAAAATAAAATGGAATTAAACTAGCTATCTCTCAGATAAAGAGTAATTTTTATAAAATAAATAAAAGATTGGAGAGCTGCAATACAATTATTTTGTGATATATCCTATTTGATCAAATCTAACATTGACTGACTGGAGAATTGTCTACTTGTAGGCTATATAATCAATTCAGCAATACTTTATTTTTGTAATTTGTGCCCATTAGTTCAGTTATTTGGGAAGCAATTGGTCCAATTTAAAAAAAAAAAAAACTAATATTTTAAAATTGGGTAATGGTTATATAAGAATCCCACAGAATGCTTCATTTACCTTTTATTTCACTTTGCTCTTTGTTTAGATATCCTTCCTTGCCTCTTATGCTTAATTTTTTATCCCCCTCTATAACACCGTACCATCTTATTTACATTTTTTAAAAAGGGTATGGCATAAAGGGATAGAGCAACAGGTTGAGTGAACTTTAGCACCAAGTGAAATTATGGAAAGATTGTCTCACATAGGTGCAAATTCACTAACCGGTGAAAATTTGACAGCGCAGGCTTCGCGCACATTGCAACACTTCGGCAGGCGAAAATTCGCTGGGCAAAGCCTATTCACGAAGATCTGAAGTTGCGCACAGGGTACCGAATGCTGGCGAAATTACGCCAGCAAAATTACGCTCAGTAGTTCAAAGTTATGCTAGTGTTGGCTAATTAGCATACGGCGTGCAGTTAAAGTACAATGGCCGTATATGCTGCAGCAAATACATTACACTACACAAGGCCAGGGAACCTTAATAAAATGATATAAAGTTGTTATATTGCCCTACACATGTGTCCACAGTATAGTTTAGGTGCCATATGTTAGCAAATGTAGGGGGGAAGGAGGGTACCCCCCAAAAACATTTATGATCTTTTTCAGTCTATCACCCTTTAAATAGGAAAAAATGCCAGCGTTTTTTGGGACTCCTATCTACTCTATTGCACTTCACCTGGTCTGAGGTGGCGTAGGCAAGTCTGGTTATAGAGGTAATGGTCACTAAAATCAAAAACTTAGTGAATATGCGTAGTAACGCTCTTTTGCCAGACCGAAAATTCGCCATCTCCTTGGCGAAATTACGCCAGCTACCGTTAGTAAGTCGGCGAAGTACCAAAATGACGTCACGCTGGCGCCACTTCGCCCTTTAGTAAATTTCACCCATAGACACAATTTTATCCAAATAATCCATATTTTTAAAAATGATTTTTTTTTTTTACATTTTGATGCGAGCAGCAGTTTTAATATGCACGACTATTTGGTGCAAATGCATTACAATCAATGGGTGTCCGAATAATTTTGACGAGGAACAATTTTTATGTGCGCGACAATTTTTTTTTTATACAGTGGATTTTTCACCCTGAATAGTCAGCGCAGTTTTAATTAGCTTTCGGGGAAACGTGAGAATTCACCACTAATTTCTTTCATTGTTTGCAAGTTTTGCCCATATAGTGCATGCCACATGGGCAAGTAATAATATAAACAATATAGAAAGATATGCAACTCAATCTGTGTAGAATCTTGTAGAATCTTGTAACGTTTACCGGTATGTGGGTGTGTAAAATCGGGGCCAGTCAATAAACATCTGCATGTAACACAGTCAGGGCATTTATAGCACCACAGCTTTTTGTTTTTCGACAGTCAGTATTAATTTCGACAGTTCGTATTAATGTTTCTGATCCCTTTAAAGTCCATACGTAAAAGTAAGTCTCATCATGGGTTTCTTGTTTGAGTGGAAGGATAGAGATTCATCCATGTTTAACATAGGCCAGTGTTAATTAATACTGGCTGACAAGTGTTGAGAAGCTGCCGAAAACGTGGTGGTAAAAATTAAAGGAGTAGCGACTCCATTCTTTTGGGTTTGCAGGATAATTAGTCTGATTGTGTATGTTGCAATGCACAGTTAAGTTGTGTATACAAAAGTTCCTGTGAGTACCCCCTTTGAAAAATCTATTAAACATCTCCCGAAGTTGTACCTCAGCTGTGTCTCTGTCTTTATTATTACGTATAAGTCTCAGAAACTGGGAGTATGGTATACCCCTTATTGTAGTGGGACGGTGCTGACTGGCTGTGTGTAAGATTGAATTACAGTCGATGGGTTTCCTGAACAGTCTGGTTCCTAGTTGTAAGTCCTCAATGAAGATATTTCAATCCAGGAAATCAATGTTATCGGTGTGGAAACAACATAGGGTGAGTTTGATAGGGCTGTCAAGTTCATTGATGTGTTGGTGAAAAGACACAAGGGCTTCCTCTGTATCTGTTGAAATCATAAATATGTCATCGATGTACTGGAAGTAGGTAAGTATTGAAAGACCCAGGAGAGGTAAGATATGGGCAGTCTCAAAGTATAGCATGAAAATATTGGAATAAGAAGGTGCCAGGGCACTGCCTATTTCTGTACCAGAGGTTTGAAGATAGAATGACTTTACGAATCTGAAGAATTTTCTGGACAGTGTAAGTTCTAAGAGATAGATCAGAAATTCAGTAGGAACACCACTTGGGGTGAAGAGAGTAAGACCCTCCTGCAGGCTTCAATACCCTGGTCATGTGGGATCATGGTGTAAAGACTCTTAACACCCATGGTTACCAGGATACTGTTGGTGGGGATGTGAGTTAGCCCATTCAATTGTTTAATGACATGACTTGAGTCCTGTGTATATGATGGCATGGCTAGTACCAAAGGCTGCAGGAAGTAGTCCACATAGTAGAAACAGAGTGGTTAAGGGAGCCAACGGCTGATATGATAGGTCTCCCTGGTGAGGTGGACCGGGACTTATGGACCTTAGGTAATGTATAAATAATGGTTGTACGAGGGTGTTCTGTCACCAAGTAGCTAAAGGTATTCTGGTCTAACCAACCTGCATTTCTGGCCAACAACAGAAAATCATCCAATTCTTTTTTAAATTTATAAATAGGGTCCCCTGGGAGCAACCTATGGGTAGTTGTATCAGCTAACTGACCCAGAATCTATTGTCTGTAATATGAATAATCCAAAAGAACAATAGCTCCCCCATGTCTTCCGATCTTATTACCAATTCAGTGTCTGTTTTGAGTGTATTAATGGCCTGTCTTTCAGAAGGGGTCCGGTTATAGTGTGGGCTCATATTGTCCCATAAGGTGGTAACCTCTCTGCTGAGAATATTAGCAAAGGTGTATTGGGGGGCTCAAAAGGTGCTACTGTCTCTAAACACAGGTCTCCTGCTGTCTGGGGAACTCTTAAAGAATTATTTCTGTTTCCTCTGAAATTTGTGTATATCTACCAGTAAGTCAAAAGTGTCTGGTGGAGCGCTGGGGACAAAAGAAAGACCCTTGGATAATAGAGATATTTCCCCAGGGGAAATTACATGCTTGCTTAGATTCAATATTGTGTTCTCTTGTCCAGTCATTCTTTATTGGACAGTTATCTCTAATACATTATTGGTCTGTGCTTTGTTTTGCTAGAAGATGTAGCTGAGATGAATATCAAAGATGAATATACCAAACCAACTCCAAAACAAAGCCTGAATATAGTGATTGGGTGGGGGAGAAACTTAACAATACCTAAACTGATTCCAATAATGGTGCAAATATATTAATTGACTATATTTATTTCCATGAACCTATATGGAATGTTTTTCCATTCTATCTGGTATAGCATTGTGGTCAATGTACATGATACTAACATATGCACATTTTATTAGGCAAAATGAATAGTAAATGCTATCAATGTCAGCTACAATATACATACTAGTGCTCTTTAACAGAAGGAATAATTTTCCATCACATTAATGAGAAATGAAGAGTAATAACTTTAACAGAGGTGCATTAGTCAGATAAGTACATAGGTAAATATTTGATATAATATAACATTTTCTCCATATTCTCTGGAAATAATTGTGGATGTACTGTATAGTTTTAGCACTTGTATAGTCTTTACTGAATTATGATCACTTTACATGGAAGATCTGTAGGTAATTCAAGTAATATGGCTTCCTTCAACTCAACAAAAGAGTTTTCAGTCTTAATAATGTTATTTTAATGAGCCTAATGCTGTTTCATTAAGAACTATTTCATAATAAGATTAAATAATTGTTTCACAATTGAGTTTTAATAAATGAGTTAGGCAAAGGTTGTGTGAACACAATGGATCATTGTGGCCACAGAATAAACAAGTATTGATCTTTTTTGTTTAACAAGAACATCGGGATGAATATTATCCTTGAGGTTTTGAGGAACATTGGTTAAATTGCTTATACAGTTAGGTCCATAAATAGGTCCATAAATATTTGGACAGAGACAACTTTTTCTAATTTTGGTTCTGTACATTACCACAATGAATTTTAAATGAAACAACTCAGATGCAGTTGAACTGCAGACTTTCAGCTTTAATTCAGTGGGTTGAACAAAAAGATTGCAGAAAAATGTGAGGAACTAAAGCCTTTTTTAGCACAATCACTTAATTTAAAATGTAATACCACCCTCTATTAACAAAGCAGAACTAGAAAATTTTTACAACCTGCAAGCTAAGCCTCCATAGTCATGTATAGTAATCCCTGTATACAAGCCTAACTATTCAAAGTGTGTTGTATGCAAGTACATGCTTTCTTTTGTTTTTTTTCTTATGAAAGAATTAGTAGTAAAAAAATTTAATTTCAGAGCAGTTTTCTCCTGTCCTGTGGGGGGCACCTTGCATGGTTGCAGTGATTACTGTAGCCCTCATGCCTTTAAAAATACGGGTCCTATTTACTGGGGATGCACCGGATTCGTCCAGGATTTGGCCTTTTTCAGCAGGATTTGGATTCAGCCGAATCCTTCTGCCCGGCCGAATCCTAATTGCGTGACTTTTTGTCACAAAACAAGGAAATAAAAAAATGTTTTCCCCTTCCCACCCCTAATTTGCATATGCAAATTTCAGATTTCCTTTTTACACTAATCTTATATTTTCTTCAAAAATTAGATTTTGGGGGCAGATTTTCTCAAGGGTTGAATTTTCGAGTTTATTGGAGTTCCATAAACTCGAAATTCAGAAAAAAATGGCCAAACTTTATTAAAAAATTAAATTCGGATGAATAGGACCGACCTGCAAACTTGAATTGAATTAGATCAGATTTGATTTAAGTTCTTTCATAAAAAAAAAAAAAAATAGATTTTCAAAAGTCCACCAATCTACTCCAAATCCATTGTAGGAATTGACGAATAGTCTAATTCTAAAAGGGACAGTACATGATAAATTTCGAAATTTGAATTTCAATATTTTTTTTAAACTCAAAGTGAATATGAATGGGTCCCTAGTCCCCCTAAAATAAACTTGAAAATCTAATTTGAAAATTCAAATTTTTAATTCAATCCTTGATTAATCTGCCCCTAAGTGTAAAAAACCTTAATATAAACACAAAAAAAACTCAATATAAAACTTCTCCAAGTAAATGCAGTTTACACAACTCGAATTTTGAATGTTTGGGTATTTATGAAAAAAATCAGAATATTAAAAATTCTGATGAAAACTACAGGAAAAAAACTGTAATGATCGAGTTCATGTCCCGAAAAAGCTCGAATTGCTCGAATTGATTGAGTTTATGTCCCAAAAACACAAATTGATCGCGTTTTTGGATAAAAACCCTCAAATCAACCAAAAAACTTACATACGACTTCTACAACACCTTTTTTTTTTATAAATCTGCCCCTAAATGATGGGTGTGCACAAATGCCTATTATTTTGGCTTCCCCTGCTAAAGGGGGGCTGCTTGTTGAGTTTTTGGGCCACTATTGATGAGTAATGTCTAAGAGGCAGCAAGGACAGTTACATTAACTTGGGAAGAAAAAAGGCATATGTCAATCAGGCTCAGCCTTTCACCCATATAAAACCTACAAAATATCAAGATTATCCAGAGTACGGTGAATAAACTAGAGTCCTTCTCGGAACCAATTTCTAAGACCCGGACCCGCATATTTACCCACTTTGATCCGCTACCCGACCCAGACCCGCAACTTCCTTATCTGTAACCCGCCATCCACCATCAAACAGGAAGTGATGGAAGTTTTGATTAGGTCTATAACTAGTGATGAGCAAATCTCCAAAACGCAGAAAAAAATCGCGAACGGTGAAGAATCTCGCAAATGCATTGAAATGAATGGGCGGCAAAATAATTTTGCCAAAATAATTTTTTTGTGCACGACAATTTTTACACACGCAACTTTTGTATGCAAATGCATTGAAGTCAATGGGTGTCAAAGTAATTTTGACACGTGACAATTATTACACGCGCAACTTTTTTGTCCAAAGTCAATGGGTAGAAAATTTTTTTTTTGGTCCCAGCTAATTCTTTGGTGGCAAATCTTGCAGCAGTTTCGTGAAAAAATTATCAAGTGGTGAAGTGCAGAAATTCGCTGCGAATCCATGCCTGGCAAATAAATTTCACCCATCACTATCTATAACATATTTTAATGACATAGGGCTCCTCAGAAAGAAGCCCAGTGGTACAACATTTTTGTAGAAAAATGTTGTCCTTTGATTATCCCCTCTGCCTTTGTGATCTATAGAAGATAAGTTTCTCTATGACATTAGTTGCTTGTAAAGGAATGCTGAAGCACTGCTCACTGTTTCTGATTTTACTGAATTGTGATGGAAACCACTGGAGACTGGCCAAACTATACAAGAATGATGAAGCCCCGTTACTGATGGAACTGGCCACTCTTTCGTTAACAAATTATATCAGACACTGGGAAAGTAGCTAATATTTTTGAAGTAAGCATATTCTTTTCAGGCTTTAGATCCTTCATTTCTTTTGTGTAGGATAGGATGATGTAAAATACTGTGAGCATAATCCCAGGGTATGTGTAGGCAACTTTGAAGTGTGGAAAGAAAATGTAAGTTATTATAAAGAAACACAGGAATCAGCAGTTCGTAAAGTAATGAATAAAACTTTATATGTAGCAAGTAATGAGTTATATTTTTGAGTGTAATGAAACATGTGATGTTTCTAAAGCTAATTGCAGAGGATATGTATTTTATATGTTTGAATTATGTGGCTCATCATTGCACAAGGAACTTTGAAAACTGCTATTACACCTGACAGGTTTTGTACTTTGGGACCAAGTACTCATTAAAGGGGAACTAAACTCTAAAATAGAATAATGTTAGAAATGCTGTATTTTGTATACTAAACATAAACATGAACTTACTACACCAGAAGCCTAATAAAACAAATGATGTATGCTTTCAAAGTTGGCCGCAGGGGGTCATCATCTTGTAACTTTGTTAAACCACCTTTGCAAGACCAAGACTATGCACATGCTCAGTGTGGTCTGGGCTTCTGTTGGGAGGTTAAGCTTAGGGATCGTCATAAATTATCAAAACAACACAAGTCAAATAATAACTGCCATAGAAGCCACACAGCAAGACTGATTAATAATCAGAATATGCAGACTGCACTGGGTCTGCAGATACGAATCTCGACATGGTGGCTGGCTGCTCTACAGGGAAACAAAAAGAGCTGCTTGAGTTTTGGGAATTAAGGTGGGGGTGCTTCCCCCTGCTGTTTTAAAGTATGATCTATTCCCTTTAGAGCAGCTAGGGACAGCTAGGTTTCCTATCCTCAGCAGTCAGAGCAAATAAAATGAAAAAACACATTTTTTAATTAAAGTATATTGGAGATAGATAATAGATAGCATTTTAGTTGAGGTTAAAAAATACACATCATTTAGAATATATGGAAAAGACTTTAAGGGGCAGATTTATCAAAGGTCAAGGTGAATTTTCGAATGAAAAAAATTTGAATTTCAAGCTCCTTTTTGTGTACTTCAACTAGGGAATAGTCCAAATTTGATTCAAATTTGAAAAAAATTAGAAAATTAGAATATCGAAATTTATCGACTTCAACCATTCACCATCTAAAACCTGCCAATATGCTGTTTTAGCCTATGGGGGACCTCCTAGAACCTATTTGGAGTCAATCCAAATATCGATCGAAAACGAACCAAAAAAACTTTGGTTGGTCTTTTTGAATTCGAATTTCGAAGTTTTTTCAATTTGAAATTCGACCCTTGATAAATATGCCCCTTAGTTACAACAAAGGATGACTGAATAATGGTCAAATATTGACTATTGTTATTAACCTGGTTGAAAACCTTTCCAAGTGCAATGATAGAATGGGACCTCTGGTGTCTTGTAGGAAACCCCAAAAAGGCAAACAAATCTATGATTTTGCATATATATATATATATATATATATATATATATATATATATATATATATATATACAGTGGTGTGAAAAACTATTTGCCCCGTTCCTGATTTCTTATTCTTTTGCATGTTTGTCACACTTAAATGTTTCTGCTCATCAAAAACCGTTAACTATTAGTCAAAGATAACATAATTGAACACAAAATGCAGTTTTTAAATGAAGGTTTACGTTATTAAGGGAGAAAAAAAACTCCAAATCTACATGGGCCTGTGTGAAAAAGTGATTGCCCCCCTTGTTAAAAAATAACTTAACTGTGGTTTATCACACCTGAGTTCAATTTCAAAGGTTATAAAGCCATTTCTAAAGCTTTGGGACTCCAGCGAACCACAGTGAGAGCCATTATCCACAAATGGCAAAAACATGGAACAGTGGTGAACCTTCCCAGGAGTGGCCGGCCGACCAAAATTACCCCAAGAGCGCAGAGACAACTCATCCGAGAGGCCACAAAAGACCCCAGGACAACATCTAAAGAACTACAAGCCTCACTTGCCTCAATTAAGGTCAGTGTTCACGACTCCACCATAAGAAAGAGACTGGGCAAAAACGGCCTGCATGGCAGATTTCCAAGGCGCAAACCACTTTTAAGCAAAAAGAACATTAAGGCTCGTTTCAATTTTGCTAAAAAACATCTCAATGATTGCCAAGACTTTTGGGAAAATACCTTGTGGACCGACGAGACAAAAGTTGAATTTTTTGGAAGGTGCGCGTCCCGTTACATCTGGCGTAAAAGTAACACAGCATTTCAGAAAAAGAACATCATACCAACAGTAAAATATGGTGGTGGTAGTGTGATGGTCTGGGGTTGTTTTGCTGCTTCAGGACCTGGAAGACTTGCTGTGATAGATGGAACCATGAATTCTACTGTCTACCAAAAAATCCTGAAGGAGAATGTCCGGCCATCTGTTCGTCAACTCAAGCTGAAGCGATCTTGGGTGCTGCAGCAGGACAATGACCCAAAACACACCAGCAAATCCACCTCTGAATGGCTGAAGAAAAACAAAATGAAGACTTTGGAGTGGCCTAGTCAAAGTCCTGACCTGAATCCTATTGAGATGTTGTGGCATGACCTTAAAAAGGTGGTTCATGCTAGAAAACCCTCAAATAAAGCTGAATTACAACAATTCTGCAAAGATGAGTGGGCCAAAATTCCTCCAGAGCGCTGTAAAAGACTCGTTGCAAGTTATCGCAAACGCTTGATTGCAGTTATTGCTGCTAAGGGTGGCCCAACCAGTTATTAGGTTCAGGGGGCAATTACTTTTTCACACAGGTTTGGATTTATTTTCTCCCTAAATAATAAAAACCCTCATTTAAAAACTGCATTTTGTGTTTACTTGTGTTATCTTTGACTAATAGTTAAATGTGTTTGATGATCAGAAACATTTTGTGTGACAAACATGCAAAAGAATAAGAAATCAGGAAGGGGACAAATAGTTTTTCACACCACTGTATATATATATATATATATATATATATATAAACAATATTATACAACAGCATGGAGAAATTAGCTTTTCAGTGCCCAAGAACAAAGCATAAATGTCCTTTCAACCATGTTTAAAAGAGGTAAGTGCATGCAATTACTGGTTCCACCATAGTGTTAAAGAATATATTTTTCCTTGGTGGTTAAACAGCAACTACTATCTCATTATTTGCTACAGTTGGCATGTGCAATATAGTGTGTGCCTACATGAGGACTCTAAGAATATGCTTAAATTATATGGTCAGAGGGACATTTACTACTGACATTGGCACCAAGCTGCGTAGTTTCAGTGGGGGTTAGAAGGAACAACACGATTAGAAATCAAAATACTACAGATATAGTTGGTCCAAGGTTGGTCCAAGGTTGGTTCAAGGTTGGTTCAATATTACATTTTTTTTATATTCTAGATTAAAACTTTTTTTTTACATCTCCATCTGTTTGTCTTTAAAAGTGTCAAACTGCACAGTCTGGCTTCATTATCTTCAAACCAGTTATTCAATATAAGTGGACAGATGAGAGTAATTCAGACATCAAGGAGCTGCTCTATCAATAAACACAGCTTGAAGTGTGTCCATAATAACAGACGTAGACATGAAAATCTGCAAAGTATTTGGAGGTTAAACATATTTTACCCAATGCTAGATGCGCTGATGAGATGCGTTCATATTTGAGAATAAAGTCAGTTATGTTATCCAGCACTGCAGCACAATACATTTTTAACGAGTTAGTGAAACATCCTGCCTCATTCCTTTTAGTATTAATGATATATTAGTCAAAAATCTGGGTGCTACCTGTCAGAACCCATAGTATATACAGGTAGATCAGGTAAGAAAATAGAGGACTGGGCACGCCTATATTAGAAAAATAGCAAATCTTTTATTTAATAATGCTTGCTTTTAAAAAACAAAAAAACAACGCATTTCAACCCATGTAAGGGATCTTCTTCATCAGGGAAACATGCAGAAAATACAATACAGGCAACTTGTAATACATTAAACCAAAGAATAAATACCCTCTTATGCACTTGCCGCTGTGAACTCTGCAGGGAGGGATGCTGAGATTATGGCGCACTTTTTCGGAACATTCAGAGGGTATTTATTCTTTGGTTCTAATGCTGCTGTGCCCTGTTCTCTATTTCCTTCTCATTCCTTCTAGTGACTCGGTTTAGATATCATCTTTTCTATACAAAATAACCTCTCATAATTTAAAGCCATTCTTATTTCAGCAAGTATTAGATTTGAAAGGTTAGCTTCAAAGTGCCCATCACTTTGGGGTGCAACCAGCAAAAGGCCTGATCTCTGTGCAGATACATTTCTGAATCAATTTAATGATGTTTATAAAGGATGATGTTTAATTAATCTTCCCCAATGAGAAATATTGATCAAAATTCATGAATAAATGGGTCAGATTGATTCCTAAAGCTTTTCTTATATGCACATCATTATTTTAAAATAAACTAAATGACTACGATGATAACCTCAGCTTTGACACTGTGAACAGAAAGGTCTGTCACACAGCAGCAAGCTTTATTTCAATGGTGATCTACAGATCACCCATATTGGTTCATCTATATTTTTCTCTCGACCTATTTCTTCACATATATTGCAGGGGTGGATTCATGTTGTTTGGGCCCTGGGCTGTGTCTTATTCCCTCTCACCCCAAACCAGATCCTACTCCTCATTGTGTCCCAGCACTGACTCATCTGGTCACACTGGGTGCCCTTGGAATTATGGTCCCCAGGAAGCAGACCTTATGGGCATCCGCCACTGAGTGGTAAAACAATAGTAGCCCACTAATTATTTACTAACTAATTTCAAAGGCCTGACCACAAAATAAAAATGAAATTAATAACACTGCTGCTTACATCACTACCTTAATTTTAGTATTATGAGTATGAATTAAAATATAAAAAGTGAGGGTTTATACAATGTTTGGATTTTGGTCTCCTGTTTCACTTTATTCCTTGTCTACTCTATGATACCTATTTTTTTTCAACTCCTTTTTTCATGCAGCTATTGCAAATTTTATTTTGAGAGGTTATATGATATTCAATATGATAGCACACCAACAAATCATAAGAGTAGTTGAAAACAAATTTTTCTATAGTAGTAGGAGACCCAACATTCACTAAGCTCGGGTGAATGAATAGAGGGAAAAAAACTCGAATTTCGAGGAGTTTTTTGTGCTCCTCGACTATCGAATTGGCGTAAAATGAGTCGAATAGATTGAGCGAAAAAATGCTGCGACTATTCGCCCATTCGATAGTCAAAGTACTGTCTCTTTTAAAAATCATTTGACTGCCTACTTCGCCAGATTAAACCTACCGAATTGCTTTAAAGGAGAAGGAAAGGTTAAAACTAAGTAAGCCTTATCAGAAAGGTCCATCTAAATATACCAGTAAACCCCCAAAGAAGTGCTGCTCTGAGTCCCCTGTCAAAAGAAACACTGCATTTCTTTCCTTCTATTGTGTACACATGGGCTTCTGTATAAGACTTCCTGCCTTCAGCTTAAACCTCATTGCCCTGGGCAAGAGCATGCTCAGTTTGCTCCTCTTTCTCCCCCCCTCTCTTCTCTGCTGTAATCTGATCCCAGAGCAGGGAGAGACTCAGGCAGGAAGTGATGTCACACCATGTTAATACTGTAGCTCCTATCCTAAACAAACAGAGAGTTTCTAGAGCTTTTTACTCAGGTATGGTAAAACATTCTACAGAATAAATATAGCATTCTAGCTTGTGCAATTGCAGCTAATCTATTGGCAATAAAACACCTCTGTAGCTTTCCTTCTCCTTTAAAAGCCTATGGGAAAGTCCCATAGGCTTTTTTTCTAAGTTTTTGATCGAATAAAAAGGCATTCGCACGATCATTCGATCGAATGAAAATCCTTCGATCGAATATTCGATCGCTCGACTATTTGCCGGGAGAATATTCGCCCATTCGACTATTCGCCAGCGCATAAATTCGCCCTAATTCCCTATCCGATTCTATTCCCCAGTCAAATTTCAAGGGATTTAAACCCTCGAAATTCGACCCTTGATACATCTGCCCCTTGTTGTTATTATCCCTTACCCTTAAAAATAATATTTAAACAGCTCCATTTGAAAGGAACTAGAGGAGGATATCTACAGTAGTAATATAGCTTTGCAAAGAAGAGATTGTTTTATTGCTGAGCCACTTATTTCCAGACATTTTATGGTTTACGCTGGTACGGTTGCATCTTAGAACAAGAGATGGCTTGGTTTTTATGTTATGTGGTGACCCACTCTTAACTATCACTGTTGTAGCAAACCATCACCAGGACTAGAAAGAAGGGGGCTGATTCACTAAGGGTCCAATATCGAGGGTTAATTAACCCTCGATATTCGACTGGGAATTGAAATCCTTCGACTTCGAATATCGAAGTCGAAGGATTTAGCGCAAATAGTGCGATCGTACGATCGTAGGATTATTCCTTCGATCGAATGATTAAATCCTTCGAATCGAACGATTCGAAGGATTTAAATCCAACGATCGAAGGAATATCCTTCGATCAAAAAAAGTTAGCCAAGCCTATGGGGACCTTCCCCATAGGCTAACATTGACTTCGGTAGCTTTTAGATGGCGAACTAGGGGGTCAAAGTTTTTTTTAAAGAGACAGTACTTCGACTATCGAATAGTCGAACGATTTTTAGTTTGAATCCTTCGATTCGAAGTCGAAGGTCGAAGTAGCCCAAAAAATACTTCTAAATTCAAAGTTTTTTTTACTTCGAAACCTTCACTCGAAATTAATAAATCGGCCCCAAGGTGTTATTATGATCACCCAAAGGTTATTTGTCATCATTCAGAAGAGCATACAGCAGGCTCTAGGTGGAACAGACAGAATCTTACACGGGAGTATTTTGTCTTGAATTCTTGCAGTGGTATAGGCTAAAAGACACAATCATATAATGATACACTACTACACATTTTCATAACAAAAATATTATCTATGTACAAGATATAAAGTAAGTAGTACCCAACATATGGGGTTCCACTAATAAAAATAAAGTAGCATAGATTATATATGTATTCACGTGGATACAAATAAAAACAACGACTCAGCACATGGAATGTATGGAGAACAGACTACCATGTATTAGACAAACCAATTACAACAGTTAATTGTTCCTCCTATTTTTCTTACAGGCTGTTGTATTGAGTTTTTGCTTTAAAGTAAACGCAAAAGTATTTGTTACCAATAATGTGTAATTACTCTGTACAGGTATGACATCTATTATCCAGAGTTTACAAACAGGCTCCCTGCAATGTGAAGCGTGATTACGTGTTGGAATAAATATGGCATTAACAGTCAAAAATTAAGAATTGTTTATTTAAATATGACAGTTTGGGAAAATATTTTTGTTATTGATAATATAACAAATTTATGGCTAAAAGATCCCATACCTGTAATAATATGATGCATTAACTTGATGCTTATATATATTTTCTCTGTCAATTTCATTTAAGGATACACCGTATCCCAGATTAAGTTTGGGATACGACCAGTCCAAGCCTTTTCCAGCAGAATTAGGCAGAGGCCATATCAAATATTAACCCCATAGGGGTTTATGTTGACTCAACTGTATTATGGAATTTGCAAAAAAAATGTTAGCATGTGTAGTGCTTGGATTCTATCCTCCCTTCTGTATGCCAATTTGCATATGCAAATTAGGGTTCATGTTTCAGCCAAATCTTTTGTGAACACTTTTACCTAGTTTGCCTAGTTTCAAAATAGTTAATTTCTTGCATCTCTAATTTCCATACAAAATAATTTCAGAAAAATTGATTATCCAAGTCCCATTTTCTTTGCTTCTTTTTTTCTTATAAACTGTCCTATTTTATTCAGTTTCAAGTGCAGTTTTGAATGTCTTACAGAATAAGCACACTCAGCTGACACTGTTTTTCCTTTCAGTTTAACAGAATTCTGGATTTCTGTTTTATTTACAAACACTGAAACACAAAAATATGAGATTTGTGGCACCAAAAAAAAAAAGAGGATAATTTTTATGAGATTCAGAAACCTCAACATCATTAACATTCAAAACAACCAAAACACCAAAGTTGCAAAAAGTGTATTTTGTTTTAGGGGACCTTGAGTTTTTCTTCCTTAAATAAAAACATCACACAACCTTCAACAATACAACATCTTTGTGTTAAAGTACATGGCATAGCAGGGAATAAATGTGTTTTACAGTCAAAAAATATGATAGATTTACAGTACAGATAAAAAGAAAGATGGCAACGGTGTATCAAACAAATAACAGTGATTATAAAAAAAACCCTGATTTGTCAAATTATAATTTTATCTCCACTTCGGACATGCCTTATTCAGTAACACACCTTCTCAAATTCAGTAACACACCTTGCTTCCCTCTGAGGCTTCAAACACCATTCCAATTGTCTCCATTTTTCATCATATTTTTAGGCAGTGTTTATATTTGATTCTTTTTGGTGGGTACAAAAACATTATTTCTTACGCGGAACAAGGTTAAAAAGAATTTTTTTTCGGAATAGCCCATAGCCTGTGTGGACTTGCTAACATATCTTTATGTAACACTTTTTTGATCTGCCCACGGAATTTAGAATTTAAGATTTACATACGAGTGGAACATAGAATGGGTATAAATAGAATTGAAAAGGCGACCCACAAATCTTTTTTAAAAATAGTTTCTGATTTGTTTTTTTTTATTACAGTGATGGAAATTGTACCTATTGCAATGAAATTGTTTTCTAAGATGATTAGAAAAGTGAATTGTGTTGTACTCTAATTTCATTTACATCAGTTAAAAAGCAAGCATGTCATATTCTTTCTTTTTTCCAAAGAAAAATGTAAATAATTTATTTTTCACAGGATTTACATGTTTATTCATTTTATCACAGTTTTTTCTTAAGAGATCTATTTAAACAATTGGATTTTTATCCATTTTATGTATGGAGTTTCTTGAGATATCGGTTAGTAATGTCATTGACTTCTATAGCTATTTTCCATCTTTGTTAAAACATAAAGTATAGTCCATTCTCATCATGGTCTTCACAGTTTTATGAGCTAATTGATGAGTCTTTTTATGTATTTGTTCCTTGAAATAAATTTGTTGTTGGTAATACACTCTGTCCCAACCCTCCCCTCCCCCCCCATAAAACTAAATTATTCATTTTTCCTGATATAAAATCTGAGTTTGGGTTTCCGAGCAGAACTCATGCACACATTGTTGCTGATGTAGTTTGGCGCATTTGGACGTACTTCCCGTTCTCAGTAATATTACTAGGTCATCAGTGATTTTCCCATGTTGTAAGTCACAGTCTGTGCTGTATTCCAATCACTCACCACCAGTGTTTATTTAAGGCACTCAATAAATTATTTGGTTTTTATGGTAGGTCCGATGCAATTACAGCCAATCCTGAACTTTGTCTTAATGCAGTTCCAGTGTGTACGGCCCTCGGACAGTCGGGAGTCAAGACGCGGCCATTTTCTCCTATGCTCCCCGTTATGGATAATCTGGCTTTATTTCTTATGGCTTCAGAAAAGGTCAGCTAAATAAGCAGGACATAGAAAGAAAGGAATAAAATATATTATAATATCTGTTTTCTCAAAAGAATTTCACAGGAAAACACCAACAGACTTATATTTACATTAGACATCTGCATTTTACATGTATAAGGGATACACGTTAAATAAAATGATCACTTTAGATATAATTTTGGTAGAACGTAGTATATTTTATTAGAAAATTCTGCTTGTATATTATTCTATTAGATATTTTAATGCATGCGTTTTTATAAATCGATTAGATAATTATATAAATGTTTATTTAAATTAATAAAAAAAAAAAAATAATTAACCAAGTTAGTGCATATATAGGTTTCTAAACTAATTCAAATATATCATATCCCTATAGTGTAAACACCACTTGAGAGAAGGGCCTTTCTAGTTATTGGAAAATAAATCACAGCGAATGAGATTAGGGTTATCAACAGAACACTCAGTCTTAAACAGGAATAGTTTTCCCATGGCCACTTTAGATTTAATTTTTATAGAACATAGTATATTTTACCAGAACATTCTGCTTCTGATATATATATATATACAGTGGTGTGAAAAACTATGTCCCCTTCCTGATTTCTTATTCTTTTGCATGTTTGTCACACAAAATGTTTCTGATCATCAAACACATTTAACTATTAGTCAAAGATAACACAAGTAAACACAAAATGCAGTTTTTAAATGAGGGTTTTTATTATTTAGGAAGAAAAGAAATCCAAACCTGTGTGAAAAAGTAATTGCCCCCTGAACCTAATAACTGGTTGGGCCACCCTTAGCAGCAATAACTGCAATCAAGCGTTTGCGACGAGTCTTTTACATCGCTCTGGAGGAATTTTGGCCCACTCATCTTTGCAGAATTGTTGTAATTCAGCTTTATTTGAGGGTTTTCTAGCATGAACCACCTTTTTAAGGTCATGCCACAACATCTCAATAGGATTCAGGTCAGGACTTTGACTAGGCCACTCCAAAGTCTTCATTTTGTTTTTCTTCAGCCATTCAGAGGTGGATTTGCTGGTGTGTTTTGGGTCATTGTCCTGCTGCAGCACCCAAGATCGCTTCAGCTTGAGTTGACGAACAGATGGCCGGACATTCTCCTTCAGGATTTTTTGGTAGACAGTAGAATTCATGGTTCCATCTATCACAGCAAGTCTTCCAGGTCCTGAGGCAGCAAAACAACCCCAGACCATCACACTACCAGCACCATATTTTACTGTTGGTATGATGTTCTTTTTCTGAAATGCTGTGTTACTTTTATGCCAGATGTAACGGGACGCGCACCTTCCAAAAAATTCAACTTTTGTCTCGTCGGTCCACAAGGTATTTTCCCAAAAGTCTTGGCAATCATTGAGATGTTTTTTAGCAAAATTGAGACGAGCCTTAATGTTCTTTTTGCTTAAAAGTGGTTTGCGCCTTGGAAATCTGCCATGCAGGCCGTTTTTGCCCAGTCTCTTTCTTATGGTGGAGTCGTGAACACTGACCTTAATTGAGGCAAGTGAGGCCTGCAGTTCTTTAGATGTTGTCCTGAGGTCTTTTGTGGCCTCTCGGATGAGTTGTCTCTGCGCTCTTGGGGTAATTCTGGTCGGCCGGCCACTCCTGGGAAGGTTCACCACTGTTCCATGTTTTTGCCATTTGTGGATAATGGCTCTCACTGTTGTTCGCTGGAGTCCCAAAGCTTTAGAAATGGCTTTATAACCTTTGAAATTGAACTCAGATGTGATAAACCACAGTTAAGTTATTTTTTAACAAGGGGGGCAATCACTTTTTCACACAGGCCCATGTAGATTTGGAGTTTTTTTTCTCCCTTAATAACGTAAACCTTCATTTAAAAACTGCATTTTGTGTTCAATTATGTTATCTTTGACTAATAGTTAACGGTTTTTGATGAGCAGAAACATTTAAGTGTGACAAACATGCAAAAGAATAAGAAATCAGGCAAATAGTTTTTCACACCACTGTATATATATATTTGTATATATTAGCTGATTGCTAATAAAGGCAATATATATAAATGTACATTTAGGGGCAGATTTATCAAGGGTCGAATTTCGAAGTAAAAAATACTTCGAAATTCGACCATCAAATTAAAATACTTCGACTTCGAATATCGAACTCGAAGGATATTTGGCCATGAAACGATCAAAGTAAAATCGTTCGATCGTATAATTAAATAGTTTGGAATGAACTATTTTAGCGTACGATCGAACGATTTTACTTCGATGTGGAAAGATGGTTTTAGAAGGTCGCCATAGGCTAGAATAGCACTTCGGCAGGTTTAATTTGGCGAAGTATTGAAGTCGAAGTTTTTTAAAAGAGACAGTACTTAGATTATCAAATATTCGAATGATTTTTACTTCAAATCGAATTTGAAGTAAATTCGAAGTCGTAGGGGCAAATTCATCAAGGGTCGAATATCGAGGGTTAATTAACTGGGAATTAAAATCCTTCGACTTCGAATATGGAAGTCGAAGGATTTTTGCGCAAATACTTCGATCGAAGGAATAATCGTTCGATGGAATGATTAAATCCTTCAAATCGAACGATTCGAAGGATTTTAATCCAACGATCGAAGGATTATCCTTCGACCAAAAAAACTTAGCCAAGCCTATGGGGACCTTCCCCATAGGCTAACATTGGGTTCGGTAGCTTTTAGGTGGCAAACTAGGGGGTCGAAGTTTTTTCTTAAAAGACAGTACTTCGACTATCGAATAGTCAAATAGTCTAACGATTTTTAGTTCGAATCCTTCGATGGTCAAAGTAGCCCAAAAAACACTTAGAAATTCAAAGTTTTTTTACTTCGAATCCTTCACTCGAGCTTGGTGAATGGGCCCCGTAGTATCCTATTCGATGGTCGAAGTATCCAAAAAATGACTTCGAATTTAGAATTTTTTTGCTTCGAAAATTCCCTCGAATTCACTTCGACCCTTGATAAATCTGCCCCTTGAATTAAGAAAATCTAAGTTAGAAAAATAGTAAGCTGTTGGGGCATAGAGCATATAGGTTTCAAAACTAATTCAAATATATCATAGTGTAAACATCATTTGTAAGAAAGGCCTTTCTTGTTACTGAAAAATAAATCACAATAAATAAGATTAAATTGCTATCAACAGAGTCTTAAACATGAATATTTTTTCCCTGAAAAGCCTATGACAGTGAAGACAAAATATATTCCTCATTTTCTGACACATTGATTTTTATAAAGGAATTTACCCAGTGAGGAAATAAAGCTAGCCATAAATGCATGTTCTAATTAGGCAATTTGGCTAATTTCAAACTTTCCATCTGTATATCTGTGTGTGTGTGGCCACCTTAGAGGACTATACTTGCAGACTGCATGGCATCAAATCCAGTCAAACAAATTGAGCTGCGAAATATATTTTTTCCATGTAATTGAGGCATGGCTACATTTTGACATGAGAAGAGTGGTAGTCCCCCTGTGTTAAGTCTGTAGATCTCAAATCTGATCCTGTATTTTTAAGGAACTGAATATTATAGAACATGCTACCTATTAAAGGAGAACTAAAGCCTAAGTAAAGAAGTAGCTAGAAATGGTGTACATTATGTTTTGTGCTTCTGTACCAGCCCAAGGCAACCACAGCCCTTTAGCAGTAAAGATCTGTGTCTCCAAAGATGCCCCAGTAGCTCCCCATCTTCTTTTCTGCTGATTCACTGCACATGCTCTGTGCTGCTGTCACTTACTGAGCTTAGGGACCCACTCACAATATACAGTACACATAGAATAGAAATGTCACAATATAAGGCTGATTAGTAATGAATACAGATAATTACTACATGGCAGCACAGAAACCAGTGCAATTAGCATCAGAATTTAATAATCAGCCCTGTAGTATCAGCTTATATTACAGAAGTTACAGAGCAACCCTTTTGAAATTAAAAAATAACAAAATGGTATAAAGGTGATACCTTATTGGCTAACTAGTTAGCCCTGTAACATTTTTACTGGCAAACCAGGTACAACAACTTTACCTTTTATTACAAACATCTGCTTGATAATTAACGACAACCCTTAGCTTCTCAACAGCTGCTCAGAGCCCACTGAGCATGTGAGTGTCACAGACACTTTCCAAGATGGTGACCCCCTGTGACAAGTTTGAAGTCCTGGATCATTGCTGCTATTGACAAGCTGAAGCTTTAGGCTGGTGCAACAAGTTCAGTATGTAAAATATGGCATTTATAGCCATATTCATTTTAGGGTTTAGTTCTTCTTTAAGAACAAATTATTAATTTATACTTTAGAGGGCTTGATTGCAAAGGGGTACTAGCACCCTATAACCGCAACCTTGTTTTTATCTTCTAAGCCGGTATTAAGCTCTATATCTACTCACAATGATTACAGTACATTTGCATTCTCTATTTTACAGTTCTACATAAACTTATTTGTAACAATTCTCTGCATTTCCAAATCAGTATAAGTATACTACAATTTAGGAATTGAAAAGTAAGATCTAATTAGTTGCTAGTGGCAACTGCACTGGTGCAGCTTAACACCTATGTTAGTATATAAGCAGTATAAATTTTAGCTAGAAGTCTGCTTAACACCATGTAATGGAATAAAGCCTACAAAAGTCAATGCATTTTTTTTTCTCCATCACTTTAATTCAAGCATGACTCACAAGACTTACTGGAAGCACAGACTTTAAAGGGATACTGTTGCGGGAAAACATGTTTTTCTCAGAAATCGTCAGTTAATAGTGCTGCTCCAGCAGAATTCTGCATGGAAATCCATTTTATAAAAGATCAAACAGATTTTTTTTCACTTCATTTTGAAGTTTGTCATGGGGCTAGCCATTATGTCCATTTTCCAAGGGCCCTAAGTCATGTGACTTGTGCTTTGATAAACATCAGTCACTCTTTACTACTACACTGCAAGTTGGGTGATATCAACACCCTCCCTCCCACCCCCCAGCAGCCAATCAGCAACCTATAAACAGAACAATGGCCAGTTACCTGGCACCTCTGCTGAAGGATTTGTTTGCATTTATAAAAGTGAGAATAGCACCCAAGCAGGAAAAACCCTGCTATTTCCTACTTGGGTTAATAGTGCTGCTCCAGTAAAATTTTGAGCTGAAATTCATTTCTCAACGGAGCAAACAGCTTTTTTTTATATTTAACTTTGAAATCTGACATGGGACTAGACATAGTTTCCCAGGTGCCCTTAGTCATTTGACTTGTGCTCTGATAAATTCAGTCACTCTTTACTGCTGTACTGCAATTTGGAGTGATATCACCCACCTCTCCCCCCCAGCAGCCCAACAACAGAACAATGGGAAGGTAACCAGATAACAGCTCCCTAACACAAGATAACAGCTGCCTGGTAGATCTAAGAACAACAATCAATAGGTCCCAATGCGACACATTCAGTTACATTGAGTAGGAGAAACAACAGCCTGCCAGAAAGCAGTTCCATCCTAAAGTGCTGGCTCTTTCTGAAAACATATGACCAGGAAAAATGACCTGAGATGGTGCCTACACACAAATATTACAAATAAAACAAAATACACTCCTGGTTCAGGAATGACATTTTATATTGTAGAGTGAATTATTAGCAATTTAAACAGTGTAATTTAGAAATAAAAAGTAAACCATAAAAATCCCTTTGTTTTAACAAGTAGCAAATCTAATAAGTCTGAATTCAATTACAGGCTTCCTACTACTACTTCATACTAGCCTGAATTGTAATAGAGTATAGTCTAAGGCTAGCACTCACATGGCGCCAATACAGTACGAACTGCTCTGTGATAGTGAGCACTGCAGGAATGAAATCCACCTGATATGGTGCACAGATATGGTGGATTTTGGCCAGAGAAACACACACTAGATGTTAAGATCACATTGGTGGTTTCTCTACAAACGTTTTTCAATCCACAGCGAAAATGGCACATGTGACATTAGGCTAAGAGCAACATTTGTAAATGTTTCTGAAACATTCTTGATAATCCAGGGACACATACTGTATGTCATTTATCAACAATGGCAAAATTGTACCTTGGCAGTAACTATTGGCAACCAGTAGAACCCACATTTTATGTGGGAAATCCAAAATCAAGGGATACATAATTGAGGTTTTACTGTTTCTATATACTATGACTAACAACACTACCATCCCCCCAACAGCTTTGCTGTAATGTGGAAATAGGGAGCAATAACATAAAACCACACATTAAATCTGCAACAAAAATGTTAAAGAAATGTTCTTCTTTCCATAATTATTATTTATAAACATTTTCAAAAACAGTTTTTTGGCCGATAGTCATATTTGGGGACTATGGTAAAGTAGCTCAAACAGAGATGGAAAAAGTACACAGGGCTATCATTTCATAATATCTGAACATGTCATTTAAAAATCAGTAGACCTCTTAAAATAAACCCTGGCTTTCATACTGTTACTTGGGAGGGCTGAAAAGAAGGCCTATCAATTTCTTTCTCCACAAACACACACATTCAAATGTGCAGTTACATAATGTGCTATTATCTGACAGCATGGAATTCATACAATTGGTTATGCATGAACGTATTTAACACAAGCAGATACTTATTTATCTGCTACAATGGACTCATTTACAATAATATACAGTCTTTGACAGAAGATCACCTGATGACTTTATATGAAATATAATATAAAATATGTTGCTTTATAAAGGTCTTGATTTGGATATAGAGTTTTCAAATATTCCCATCAAATGGTATGTTATATAGTAAAAACACTCTTTTTCATGCTTAGAAAGTCACTTGCATTATTATTCATAATAGATTAACACATTCACTTGCAAATAAATTGTCTGGAAGCTGCTGCTTCTCTTCTACTAGTAGAATATCAGCTTATTCATCCATGAACTAAAGCGGAGCCAAAAATGGGTCATGCAGCAAAAACACAGTCGTGTATTGGATTCTGTCCAATCAAAATCTACTACAATATACATGTTTTGAGAACTATGTCAAGTAACTCATGCAAGGGAACCTTTAAATGTCACATTATTGAAAGGAGCAATTTCTCAAAGCTGAAAGGAGAAAATTATTTAGAAAAATGTGATTGCAACAGTAATTGCAAAATATATGACACAATTCTTCCTTTATAATTGTATTTCCTTACTACATTGACACCACTTCCCCTGCCTACTCTTACCTACAGTGATTTTTAAATATAAATAAATTTAAATATTTAAATAATTCTGCCCATAAAACACAAAAACTGATATACAAAGGGGGTTATTTATTAAAACAAATTGTTTTCTAGTTGAGTATTTTGTATTTTTAATTTATAGAGAAAAAAGACTCAAAATTTTCAAGATGTATTATTCCCTAGGGGGCAGATTGATCAAAGTGTGAATTTAGAACTCAATAAAATTCACTCACTTTTTATTCCTATTGGATTTTTAAAAGCATATATATCAAATGGTAAACTCCATTGATACTGTAAATACAATTCTAAAAATCCCATAAGAGCATGGATGCATTCTGTGGTGATCAATCTGCTCCTAAAAGTCTGACTCCACAAATACACCATCTAAAACCTGTTGAATTTATGTAAAAGTCAATGGCAGCTGTTCCTTTAACCATTTGAACATGTTTTTAACATGAGTTCTGGGATGTTTGATGCTGGTTTTTACTATAAAACTCTATAAATTCGAGGTTTTCAAGTGGCAATTTGAAGTCGTACAATTCAAATTGAAACTCAAATTTTTCAGGCTATTTGTTTGTAAACTCGAAAAATGTAAGTTTTTTTTTTTATTCGATTTTATCGACCCTAAATATTAGTAAATAAACCAAATTAGTGGATAAGCATCAAAATCCCAGAAAACATTATTCCCCTTTCAGATATATAATAGGGATAGCACACCCAGTGAGTGCTAGGGTATGCAGCAATGCACTGTAGATAACCCAGTGGGGCCCTGATCGATCTTCAATTTTGTAGATTGGACATCTTTCCAGAGTTTTGTGTGCCCTAAAGATTCTGCTGAGGGCCTAATAACTTGGTTTTATGGTTCTGTCCCATTTGCATTTCTCTCAATTATGTTTGCAATTAAAAGGAAAGTGTTGGATACCCCATGAAATATAGGTGGAAAAATTAAAGGCATTGGGGATTTAAGCTTGACCACACATGTAATGATTATTTCTGAGCTTTTTTTATTTTTGAGAAAAAAATAGCAGTTTGGGTCATAAGCCAAAATAGACAATAATTTATGGGGTAATCAGATGGATCAGTACAATCTTTCATATCAGTTTTTTTTTGCTTATTATGCTTATTCAGAAAGGAAGATAAGAAAATTCTCTAAAATCTATCACAAAAAACTAGCAAATGTGACTTTGGAATTGTGTTAGATAAGTCTGAAAACAATATCTTCTTTCTGATAAAAACCAGATCAAGTAATTTCCTAATTCTGCCTTCATTTCTTTTTTAAGAATTCTGGAAACTTTGTTATGACAAATTAAGGTCAATTAATTTATTAATTCTGGTGATACTTTCCCTTGAAAATGATCTATAGTAAAAACAAAACATTATATATATATATATATATATATATATATATATATATATATATATATATATATATATATTCAAAAATTGATAGTCCAAGGGGCAGATTTTTCAAGGGTTGAATTGAAAATTCAATATTTGAATTTTCAAAATTATTTATGGTCAAAACCGTCAAATTCGACATTCGAATTTATCATACTCTGGTCCTTTAAGAATTTAAATTTGACTATTTGCCACCTAAAACCTGCCGAAATGCTGTTTGAGTCAATGGGAGAGGTCCATGGTTTAATTTGGAGTTGTTTGCAGCCTTCCTGTCATTCAAGTTAATCGATTTAATACAATTTGCTTCGGGTTTTTGGGTCGATTTAATTCATCCAAGCTTTATAAATTTGATTTTTTAAATAAATTTGATTGGTCAAATTTATGGGAGTTTAGGGGAGTTTTTAAAAACTCACATGAATTCAAAATTGGACCTTTGATAAATGTGCCTCCAAGGTCAGAGGACTTTGTAGTCTTATAAAGCAACTTGGCTTTTTAGTGTAATCATAATTATGAATTTTACAGTTGTGTGCAGAAATGTAAACAAGTATTTAAATCACTAATTTCACACCTATAAATAAAAATTATTGGTAAAACCTTGACTGTTTACTTATTTATTAAAAAAGCTCACCAGCCTTTAGATGGCAAAAAATTTTGTGTGTAATAAATCTTGAAAATTCAAGTTTCAGAAACTTAAAGCTGCTATTTTTGCTGAATGAAAACAGAATTGTGGTAAAAACTCAAATTTAAATGTTGATAACCGTAGTGTGTGGGAAAAAATTATCTCCATCCATTCCAAAAAGGCCCAGAAAAAATATTAAGGTAAAATATCATGAAGTTCTTGTACCAATACACTGCAGCTAATTTAATAGACTCTGTAAAAGACTGCAACAACAATGTTTCAGAATAACACTATATAAAATAATGCATAACCTACTAAAAAGAAAAATTGATGCCGATTGCCACATGGTACCACTCTGGAGGGTTGAAAACATTAAACAACACATTAAAATAGATAGAAATTGTCAGCTACTAATGGTAGCTGGTTTGAAATAGAGGAGCACAATAACTTACTATTGAAAATGTTCAAATTACAACAGAAAATTGGAAAATCAAAATACGTTTGGAACAAAACTACATAATCTGAGTTTAATGAGTTCAAAATAAGATCAATAACAATAGCTAATGACCATATATATATATATATAGATGTAATTTATTTACACCAGACCAGTGCTTAGAATAAATAATTGAAATTAATGTGACGATGGAATATGGGTACTCAATGTGCATTTCAAGCCACTTCTTTATAAATAGCGTTATTACTACATTTTATATATGACACAGAGTAGATGTAGTGATATTTGGTCTATATTTTTATTGGTCTTATATTTTATTTAAAGTTATAAATATGTCCCTTGAGAGCTAATTTTCTACCTGCAGGGCAGGGAATAAAGTGCAAAAATAATGGTACAAAGCACCATGTTTTTCAAATGTGCATCTTGTCCTGCCCTCAGAGCCCACAGGTTCTTTCATTCCAAAATCACACATTTAAATAGAATTTGGCTTTGGATTTGAGAAGGGTGTGCACAAAGAGATATGTAGGTGTCCCCTCTTCTGACCTACTGTGTAAGTGTTCTCTAATTTGTGTTTTTTGGGGTCATAAATATTCATTATTAGAGGCTCCATTCAACACAGTAGACTGATAGGTCTTTGTCAAAACAGAATATAAAGGCTGGTACCATATTGAAAAAAACAAGACTTCTAATATAAAGAAATTAGCTTTACATGAACAGAACTAATTAGTCATTATTTGTGTTACTGATCCTTTGAACTTTAATTTTAATATCTAGGGTCATGATGTAGTTGACTGATTGTTATTCCTTAATAAAAAACATTTTACTGAAGGTTTACTCTATGGACCAACCTTTCCCATACAACAAGATAAGATAGTATTGTACAAGGGCTGCTGGTTCTGAATTTAATCTATCATGATTAACAATAACACCATAAATATATACATTTCCATGATGAGCTATGATATAAAAAGGATAAGTATGTTAATCTGAAGACATGGCTATGAGTTTATAATCAAACCAGACAGAGACAAGCTGTCCTTTGAAATGGTCGAATTTGAATGTCTGAGTCACACATCAAAGCACAAACTCACGATCAAGCAGTCTCGGTGAAAAAACAAAAAAAACAAAGAAAAGCGGCCTGCCGTGTGTAAATTCAACAGAAATGAACTGAAATGCTGCAGTGATCATAAACTTTAGAAAACCAACATACTTTTACAGTAATGTATACTGAAGGAGAACAGCCCTGTTTTTGATGATCTGCAACAACCTTGCACTTTCTTCACCTGGAACGTAAACACAGCAACACAACGCTTAAGGTAAAGAATCACAATGCTTTGTTGCAGAATGGAAATGATGCCAGTAGCATGTTTTAGGCAAGAAAACACAGAACACTTGCCTTCCTTTAAATGGAACTGGTTAAAGGGAAAGGTTAACTAAAACCTGAATTTAGTGAGCTGTAAGGAAACCAGATCTGTACAAGTTATGAAGCTTATAGCAGCTTGTGGATGTACAGGTATTTTTGTAATTTAGAAGCCATTATGTCATTACATAGGGTATAATACGGGTACAATGTATGCACCTACAAATGAAGCTTGCAATACTCTCACATTGAGACTATGTGACTAATGCTTCAAGGCTGCTTTATATGTACTCTCAGGGCCGAATATTGGTGGTTAGGGCCCCCCCGTTTGAAAAAAAACATTTGTGGTCAGGGCCCCCCCATTAAAAAAAAACCTTTGTGGTCAGGGCCCCCCATTAAAAAATATTGGTGGCTAGGACCCCACATAGGGACAAAAAAATTTTTATAAGAAAATTGGTGGCCAGGGCCCCCCTTAAATGTCCATGTAAAAAAACTTGTACCCCCAGAAGTTTAAAAAAAAAATGGTGCCCAGGGCCCCACCACACAACAGGGCCCACAAACGGTTACCTTTCGGGGAGCCCTGCCATGTTACACTTACTTCATTAGTGTGGCCCACCTGCTGTCAGTGAGCTGCCAACTACAGGAGGGAGGAGGGGAGCACAGGTGGCGGCATCTTCTTTCAGTGACAGCATTTTCTTCCCTTATTGGTCACAGAATTTAAAGTCCTGGTAAAGCTGCATGGTGATTGGATGAGCTGGAGGAGAAGTTCAGACCTCAGCTATCCAATCCCTGAGCAGCTTAACCGGGATTTAAACTCAGTGACCAATAAGGGGGAGTAATGGACAGAAGATACCTCCCCTTGTGCACCCGCCCTGCCTTCCCAAAGTCAGCAGCTCTCAGAAAGCAGGGGGGCCCGGATAATCAAGAAAGTGCGATGTGGCAGGGCCCCCTTTACCCTCGGGCCCCCTACAACTCTCCCCCCTGTCCCCCCCCTGATGGCTGCCCAGTGTATTCTACACCCCTTAAACCTTCTTTATTGTTATGCACCCAGCACAAATATACATGGCAATCAGCTCTTACAATGTCATAATGTTCCTTACTATTCATATGATCAAGACTATTAATTCCAACACTATTTCAATCTATCATTTAAGAAATACAAGAAAATCAGTAGACAGGAATATACGTTACCATTCATGGCTTAATATAAAATCAGTATACTAATGTAATATAGTAAAATTATATTATTTTGGGTACCCTTTCCCTTTAAAACTGGTCATGCATCAGGTTAATGATGATAACTGCCGAGCTAGCATATGAATTATCATAATGGACTCCTGGCTGGCTTCCGTTACAATAAGTTTGGGACCTACTGACATCCAGGAGATGAAAGGCCATGCAATGATATTCAATAATGAAAACTTGTTTTCATTCAGTCATTATTAAAACACCAATCACCTATTAAAAAATGTTAAATGCCTGCATATAAAAATAACATTTTCCTCATATATTTAAAATGTCTAAGCCAAGCAGAAATTGGCAGAGCATCAAGGGATTGGTGTTGACTGCTTTAGTGGTTTCTGTGCCAACTTGTGACTCATGCTGCGAATAATGGAACAGTTAAGAAATTTTCATGATTTCAACATCACTTAAATCTAATTAACAAAGAACTTTACAGAACTGGATTTCTCTTTGAATTTTTTGGACATGTGTCCTAGCTTCCCGCTACAATCTACTTTACTATCTTCCACTGTGACTACCTGCCTATCTATTCAATCATAACTGTCTATTAAACAAGGGCCATAATAAATAAAATTTTCACAAAAGAGGGACCAATGTAAAATATAAACAAAATCAAGCAAAATAATGTAGATGTTTTATCATATCATATCTGGGTAACAACAAAGGCCAATATGGTTGTATGCCATTTTTGAAATGAATAATATCCATACCTATGGTTTTGTCCAACATGTATAATATAGGTAGATAGGTAATAAACCTAAATTGAATATCCAGCAAAAAGGTACATATACTGTAAATATAAACATGCACAAAGGTACCAATACTGTAATATATATAGGTTTTTATGTGTTATTTCAGTATGGATGTCAAGGTACAGAATACATTTAAGAAAGCTAACACATTATATGGCTAAATGTAATAAAAGTGTGGGATTTATTATCTGAAATTATTGATGTTGATTTTCTCTAATTTGGTAAATTTGCATTCGGGTAATAAACCGTGGCAACCAATCAAATTATTGCTTTCATTTTTCTACCTGCAGCTCGCTGAAAAAGAGGCTATTCATTGACTGGTTGGCGTGGGCCATGTTTGATGTCCCCCTGATGGACAACTGATCCACCAAGTATGTTACAGGGGATATATATATATGTGTGCATCTACCACACGTTGAATGCATTCTTTTAAAAAAGGAAGAATTCGCTTCCAACTTTGAATTCTTAAATTGTGCATTTATTAGAAGACATCTTAGTAAACAACTAAGAATTTGTTCTTCAATGGGAAAGACAAAGGGCAGATTACCTTACAAATCCTGGCCTGTATTTGACAAATTTGTATATCAACAGTGTATAATAATTCAACATTTTTACTTAGAATGGCCAAGTATGAATGCTAGTCATAATAACGCAATGAATGAGTCAACCCTATGATAACTACTAGGCTACAGCCAATAGTTGTATGGTTGTATATTAAGTTGACATTTCCTTTTTGTATATATGTTGATTTCAGCCTCAAATTATGTTTCTGCCAAGGTTGGCATCTTGTATGAAATTCTATTGAGCAAGACAAAATCCATCATCACAAAAGGTTTTCACTTTTAGTCCCTCTTCTCATAGTGTTGTGCCAAAATATACATGGGTTTGACAATATAACCCATTCTAAATATAAAATGTGGTAATTTGGCCCATAAAAGCAAATCCATTATTTCATTAACAACACGCACACACACACACACACTATTTAGAATAAGCTTTGCAAGTTCTGTGCCAGAGAACCTTTACATAAAATAGAGATTACGGATCAAGGACTAGGGCAGAATAACTGCAATTTAAGTTTTATTTGTGAATAGGATAAATAGCAATTATTCTGCATTGTTTCTTGATTCACATTTTCTACTTTATATAAGGATACTTATAGTGGGTGGCAGTGATGGAGCATCCAGAGAATGGTAATACAAGGACCTTCTATAAAACTGTGCTACTGTGTTTTACTCTTGAGTGGCCATATCACAATTGAACTACTGGTATACGATGCCCCCATATCGAAAATGGTATTCTGCTTGGACCCACATCTTATCTTCATTGGGCTTTAGGCTGAATTTAAAGCTTTATGTCTGAACTTTAAAGAAAAATCTGTGCAGTTCTTCAGGTAAAGATAGACACACATATATTGTCTTTTTTCTGTATGCATTAAAAAAAGAAACCCTATAGCACATTTTCTATACAAATTATTAATGTACTATTTTTACACAGAAATGGAAATGTATTAGCTTCGTTGGGCAGCATTTATGAGTTAATGATTTAATTACATTTTCATAGTACTTTGCAAAAATGGGAAATGTATATTATTGTGCATTGTAAAGTGTCTATATTGTTTCGCTATTGTTTGCTGTAAGTTCCTGGGCTAGGATCTGGATTGTAAACAAAATTGAAAGTTTGGAAGGGCAAATTTCTATATTCAGGAGTCACATAACAATGCTGGAAATGAATGGTGGGAAACATATACAAATGTCAATACTATTAATGTTTCTTTTTTTTCCCCACAAAGTATAAAATTCATATCATCTATGAAAATAAAGTCATTCTTGAAATGTAAAAAAAGGACTAAATATATTAATCGCATTATAAAATCAATAACATATTACATATAAAAATCTTTTTAAATTAAATATATTTGATTATAAAAATAGGTCTAAAATTGTGAATGTATATTTTTGGGTTATAAATGTATCTATGGAATGTTTGTAGCTCTATTTAAGCCTCTTTTTGTCTATAGAAACAATGCAGATGTCTATTGGCAACACTGTACACTGGACCTCTGCAGCCAAGAAAATACAGAACCACTGAGCACTGACTTATTCCAATAAAAAGCTTTTTTCAGCAGCAAGCAGAACCACTAGACAGACGGTCACGACACTGCGTTGCACATTGCATTACCCACTCACTGTAGTAGACCCTAGGTCCTACCCCTAAATCTTAACACTCTCGGTTCCATATACGTTGTAACCTTCTCTATAAGTTGCTAAATTCTGGGTATTCTGCGAGGAAGTTGTTTTAAAATTCTGTGCACTCTTTGCCACCTTCATTCGTTTCGCCTCTGCCCTTGACTTGTAACAGAACTCTATCAAAGCCACCAGCATTGCCAAGCCCAGGCCTCCAACCAGAATGTAGAAAACTCCCGCAACGTTGCTCAGGCTTAATGCACTCGTCTTGTCCTACAAATACAAGATAAAAACAATTAGCACAACACTGCTTAAAATGAACAATCCCATACAAAAATAAGGGAAAATGAGAGCAAATAATTGTGCTACTTTTTGGCTGTCTATATATATACATTTAAACAACAGCATAACTTTAAAATCATCTACAATTCTGCTAGCATAAATTAAATTTAATTGTGTTACCAGTACTTTAGAACGTAATCAGTCACTCGCCAACAGTAAAAACATTGTTACCTCTGTTAACTGTACACTGCAAATGTGGTTTGTATTTTTGTGATTTTCAATCAATGTCTCAAATTTAACATTTTATATATACTTTGGAAATATATGCTTATTTTGATGAGCTGTAGACAGTACTATTTATTTGCAGAATAATTACAACATCTTTGTACAAAAAGATAATGCTGTTACCTGACCTCACTGCCTCAAACTTGAGGACACCATGTAGTTATACAATTCCATTTGTCTCAAGTTATTGCATAGCATGTTCTTAATTTTCATATATGATCCTTAATACATGGTAAAATGTATTATTCTACTTTATTAGGGGCCTATTTATGATTGCTTGAGTCTCTTGGCTTGAGCAATCAACAGCGAAACCTTCCGTAAGTTACCATACTCACACTGAGTTTTGAGCCGAAAAAGCTTCATAATCTGTATTTTTCCCCAAACAATGTTTTGAAACAATGAAAAACTTTAGAAGCTCTTAAGGGTGGTGGCACATGGAGAGATTAGTAGGCCAAGCGACAAATCGCCTCGGGATGGCATAGGTATTGCTTCGGTTTTCTGAGATCGCCCGAAGTTGCCTCTTTGGACGACTTCAGAAAATAAAGTAATACGTATTCTATCCTGCTGGCGATTTGCATTCCTGCCGGTTGGAAGGCATTTGGGGAGAATAGTCGCCTGCGGTAGAGAAGATTTGTCATTTGGCTACTAATCTCCCCATGTGCCACCACCTTAAAGGACAAGGAAAGGCAAAAAAATAAAATCCCATTTTTACTTTTTCTTTAATGAAAAAGAAACCTATCTCCAATATACTAATTAAAAAATGTGTACCATTTTTATAAGAAACCTGACTGTATGCAGTGAAATTCTCCCTTCATTTACTGCTGTGGATAGGAATTGTCAGATGGTCCCTAACTGCTGAGCAGGGAAACAATCATACTTATGAACAGCAGGGGGAGCCCCCGCCTTACTTCCCAGCCATGCAGAACTCAAGCAGCTTTGTTTATGATGAACCTTAAGCAGCCCAGACCACACTGAGCATGTGCACAGTCTTAGTCTTGCAAAGATGTTTAATAAAGTTAGAATATGACAGCCCCCTGTGGCCAACTTTGAAAGCATAAATCATTTGTTTGATTAGGCTTTGTGGTGCAGTAAGTTCACGCTTATGTTTAGTATACAAAATACAGCATTTCTAGCCTTATTCTATTTTAGACTTTCCTTGTCCTTTAAGGGTTAATGTTTTCCTTTGTTACAAAAACTTGTTGCAGGAAAATCTTGAGCAATCATAAATAGGCACCTTAGTATGAAGAATTTTTTTTTTTTTGGATTTATTTGATTTTATTAAAAAAAAGTTAAAACTAAAACCACAAACATATATTCTTATTAAAGGGATCATATACCCAAAAATAACATTTGCCCAATGTAAGATATAATTCTAACACACTTTCCAATAAACATTCATTGGAAATGATCAATGTGTTTATAATTGTAAATGTAATTGCTATGAAAAAAAAAAGATATTTGTCTTGCTATTCACTGCTGTTTCTGAGTGTTAAACAATACACTAGATTCAAGCTGATTAACAGTCCTGTGCAGGAGCATGCAAGGCATTTTGAGTCTTGGCTCTGCTACATTGTTTTAGCAGAGCAGACAGGGACAGACAAATACTGTTTCAATTGCAATTACATATAAAATCAATTAAAAAAAATATTCATGTTTGAAAGTTGCTTATAATTAACATATATTTCATTACATCCGCTTGTGTTAAGTATTATGTCCTACAAATGATTATTCTGTTTTATGAGAATGAACTTTGCCTTATTCCTAATATCTAACAATTCTTTTTAATCATTAGAATTTTTTTAAAATGCTATTTATGCAGTCTTTATTTTTTCATAGGTTATATTTTAATTAGTTTTCATTTTCCACTCTTCACTTTTTATTTCTTTCATTTATCAAGCTCTTTTCCAAACTTAAACACTTCACAATATAGTAAAGAAAGGGTCTTTTCCAAATCTGAATCACTCTATAAGCTTGCATTACATACTTTTTAACACAATGTTTGTGCTTAAGTGGTCACAATAGTCCTACACATTCTGACTAGTGATGAGCAAAATTTTATTTTACAGCGAAATTCTGTATTTCACCAGCGGTGACATTTTTTTGCCATGTGGCCCATTTTGAAGGGAAAAACATTCTAACATTTGACAAAATGCATGAAAACACCCTACTTAAAGAGACACTGACAACAGACATTAAACTCTTTTTTACATCTATGATAATATTCCCTTTGAAAGCAACTTATAAATTTGCCATAAAGTATTTTTAGGATGCTTTACATTACGGGGCAGATTTATCAAGGGTTGAATTTCGAGGGTTAAAAAACCCTCGAATTGACCCTCGAAGTAAAATCCTTCGAATTCGAATATCGAATTCGAAGGATTTTAGCACAAAAGCTTCGATCATACGATCGAATAAAAATTGTTCAATCAAACGATGAAATCGTTTGAAACGAACGATTCAAACGATTTTACGTGATCGATTTATTCGATCAAAAAAAGCTTAGAAACGTGCTCTGGAAGGTCCCCATAGGCTAACATTGCACTTCGGCAGGTTTAAAGTGGAGAAGTATGAAGTCAAAGTTTTTTTTAAAGAGACAGTACTTCGATTATCGAATGGTCGAATAGTCGAATGATTTTTACTTCGAATCGTTCGAATCATTCGATTCGATAGAATTCGATAGAATTTGACCAATTCAATGGTCAAAGTACCCAAAAAAATACGTCGAAATTCGAATATTTTTGCATTCAAATTATTCACTTGAGCTTAGTAAATCTGCCCCCTCCTGTCTGATGCCCCATGTTCCTCTAAGAGGGGGCTGCCATATATGTGCAGCAGGAGTCTGTTAGAATTAGAAACTTTAACTGACAGGCTGAGATGGGACAGTCAGGTTGGCAAAACAGTCAGGTTGGCAAAACAGTCAGGTTTAGGAACTTCAAGTGACAATATACTTACAAAAACAAACCTCTCAGCAAAAAACAATCAACATGACCTATAGGTAACTTTTAGGGGCCCATTTACTTTGCTCGAGTGAAGGAATAGAATAAAAAAAAACTTCGAATTTAGAAATTTTTTTTGGCTACTTCGACAATCAAATTGGCTACTTCAACCTTCGACTATGACTTTGAATCGAACGATTCGAACTAAAAATCGTTCAAATATCTGACCATTCGATAAGTACTGTCTCTTTAAAAAAAACTTCGAACCCATACTTCGCCATCTTAACCCCATAGGTTTTCTAAGTTATTTTTGGTCGTAGAAAAATCGTTCAATTGATTGATTAAAATCCTTGAAATCGTTCGATTCTAGGGATTTAATTGTTCGATCAAACTATTTGCGGCAAATCCTTCGACTTCGATATTCGAAGTCGAAGGATTTACATTCGGCAGTCGAATATCGAGGGTTAATTAACTGTCGATATTCGACCATATGTAAATCTGCCCCTTAATGAACATTCACATTTTAAAAAGTAGTTTTTTAGTGTCAGTATCACTTGAAGTCATATTCTCCTTCCACATCAACCAGTGGGAATTAAGCCCCTCTACCTATATATGGAGTTGCACAGGCAGCCTCTTCTGCTTGCCTGCTCAATGTGAGACCCAAAAGCCCTTGTTAGGGTTGAAATGACTCATATTGCCGGTAACTGGTAAAAAACTGGTAAAAAAAAATATTATAATTAATTATAATTTATTTTCAAACAATCTGTTGTGACTTTTTCTATGGAAAACAGTAGCATAGGAAGTATAGTGTAAAGGAGGTTCACTAACAAGGTAGAGCTAAAAACACATTAACAATAATGTAATTAAGCCTTCCCTTATTCACAGTTTTTTAATTTTTTTCTGTGGATTCATGCATTTTTCGGTGATGTAAAATGCCACACATTTGCTCATCACTAATTATGACAGACACACTTGTTTAATAAATGTATGAATTTTTTAAACTTTTCCTTTAAACACTTTCACTAAGATTGCTAGAAATTTCTTTACTGAACACTGTTTGATGTTCAGAAGGAAATTTTATATATATATAAATAAATAAATATATATATATATATATATATATATATATATATATATATATATATATATAGTGAATAAAGTACCCCCTATTGTAAAATATAAGGATATTATAAATCACTGAGGTGTTCCATGACCATATAAAAGCACGAGGCCTCCTATTTTCCAACAAGGGGTACTTTATTTATTATAATACACAAGTTTTAGAGAGTCATGTGACAAAAGTGACATCACTTCTCACTGTTTATAACTGATGACATCACTAGTCACCGTTTATAAGGATATAATTTACAAGATATTCATGGCTTTTGTGTAATATATATATATATATATATATATATATATATATATATACTGTAGTATATATATATATATATATATACAGTATATATATATATATATATATATATAAAATACACAAAAGCCATGAATATCTTGTAAATTATATCCTTATAAACGGTGAGTAGTGATGTCATCAGTTATAAACGGTGAGTTCTGATGTCAATTCTGTCACATGACTCGCTGAAATTTGTGTATTATAATAAATAAAGTACCCCCAGTTGCAAAATATGAGGATATTAGAGGTTACCTCGGAGTTTCATGACCTTTATAAAAACACTCGTTCTTCGGCCTCGTGTTTTTATATGGTCATGAAACTCCTCGGTAACTTATAATATCCTTATTATTTACAAGAGGGGGTACTTTATTCACTATATATATATATTTATATTGCTGTAAGTTCTTTATATATTGCTCATAATTGTAACTTATTTGTATTGCTTATTTAATTGCTTATAAATGCAAACATGTTCAAAATTAAAATAATCTCTGCTAATTTAACATGATCTAAGGGATGAATTTTTGAAGCAAAACTTTTGCTAAGATTCGAAAAATTGAACTAAACAATCTTTTTAAGATAAATCTGAGTTTACATTCATTAGATTGTTTAACTGCTCGAGCACACAACAGTAGGTCCCAAACTGCAGCGACTGACCTTACTTCCAGAGTCCTTGGGTCCACATTCACCTTTATCGTACCACCATTTGTTTTTCAGCTTGTCTAAGACGCCTGCCTCACTGAGTTTCAATACGGCAAGGTTTACAGGAGTTCTTCACGTGGAAAATAACATAAATAACATTATATATGTTATTTTATGTTATTCAAGTAAAACTACATAGAATCGCATTGCAAAGTGACAGAGCAAAGGCCACAGTGGATGCCATGTCTTAATGGCCCAGGTTTAGATATGGACATACATCTGGGACCTGCTCCATCGCTTTATGTAACAGGCACATACTGCTGGGGTCGATTTTTAAATAACATAGCTGCAGTTACTGTGAACCCAAAATTATTGGCTTAAAATATTTCAAAAACATTGTTTCATAGTATAGTGCTTTTACAAAACTGGGTTACTATACAATTTAAATTTTTAAAAACTTTGTGACAAAATAACAAAAAAGTTTACATATATGTTTACTTAGACTGAATAAGTTAATTTTCGGTTATTATGTGGATTAAAATGACGGCACCAAATAATAATGCTAATATATAACAGAAATATTGAATATTGTGGTTCCACTCAAAAAAATAATTATTTAGGTTTGGAATTTGTTATACAATGTTGCAAACTTATTTCAAACTAGTAATTTTTTTTTAATTTTAAAGGTTTTTTTTAATAAAAAACATCACAATCTCGAATGTGTGCCTACTTATTAAAAAACTTTCAAACACTTGATTGCATATAATACTATCAAAAAACTCATCACTAACTCATCATTCTCAATGAGTCTACTAAATTTAAAAATTCATGTTTAAAACTTAAATTGAAAAATAGCTTGAGTTCTGCCCATTGACTTCTATATGAACTCACTGACTTTTTGATGCCAACATTTTATATTCAAATTTTTGGTGTTTAATACGTCTCTAGTTTTGGAAACTCAGAATCACAATTTTGCATCAGCAAAACTCAAATTGTGGTAAAAAGTGGATAAATCTGTCCAACAGATATACAATACAAATGGTAGAAATCTGTATAACAATGTGTGCAGTTTTGGAACGTTAAACATATAATTCAAAGGTTCTTTTATATAATTGCATTTCAATTAAATGTTTTGTAGTTGTGGTCATGGTAAAAGAAAAAAATAATGAAAAATGTATTCTTATATTTTTCTATATCTATTTAGTATGTATGCAAATACTTTTGCTTTGACAGTAACTGCTAGCATCTTTTACAAGCAAATGAACATTTTTCTTCTCACATTTTCACTGTATGTAGATATCAGATCAGAGATGGCACCCCAGCAGATGCACTGGTTACTTTACATACTGTTTACCCGCTGTGGTGACATTGAGGCTAACCTTGGAGTCACCTCCCCCGCTGCCACATTCGCCTTTGTCGTACCACCATTTGTTTTTCAATTTGTCCAACAGGCCTTGTTCATTCAGTTTTAAAACTGCCAGGTTAACAGCATTTCTTGAAACGATAAAACATATCTTGTAAGAAACTGCATTGCTTTGGGAAATGTTAGGAAAAGGGACGAAACTTCGGATATGATCTCGCGTCACATGCTAAACAAACCTCTCATTCGTATTCCAAAAAAAAAAAAAAAGAACTGTAACAAATTCATTGTTACATTGCAATTTTTGATTTAAGGCTCTGATAAAAAAAAGATCACAGGGGAACCATATCCCATGAACTACCTAGGTTTAATTTCTTATACTGTAAAGAAAAACAATGGTTTGTATTGTAATCATATATGAGTTATTTAACAAATCAAAATACATTCTTCACTACACTTATAAACTGTAGTTGTGTTCAGTGCCCCTTAGTCCTTTCTGCCCTCTGTTCCAGATCAGGCATTTTGGCACTTACTGATGTAGGGGAACCCTGGAGCTACTGCCACCTGCTGTCCAGGCGGTAGCTTAAGGGTTCCCACAATGCCCTGCACAGCTGTGCCAGCAAAATGCATCAGATTCAGTGCCCCTTTGCACCCTCAATGGCACTGGAATTCTGGGGGAAAAGGCTTCATTGTGGCAAAAAAAGCATGGCAATTGGGCTTGAAATTACACTTTGCTTACTACACTTGAGGATGTTAATGTGCCCTTTCCAATTTTTTGTTTTTTTCATTATTTAAAATGTATCTTATGCATATTGCAGCCCTAGAAAATTTTACAGTTCACTACCCGTCTAGAATTAAAAATATAATATATTCAGAACAATAGATAGGATGTTAAGATTTTTCCTAGTAATGACTGCACTAGTAAGTAGAATAAGCCTTTAAAAATCCAAACTAGGATATTAAGGGGCACATTTACTAAGGGTCGAATATTGAAGTCGAAGGATTTATCGCAAATACTTTGATCGAACAAAAAAAATGATTCAAAGGATTTTAATCCATCGATGGAACGATTTTCGTTCGATCAAAAAAAGCTTTCAAAGCTTATGGGGAAGGTCCCCATAGGCTAACATTGTAGCCCGGTAGGTTTAAAGTGCCGAAGTAGGTAGTCAAAGTTTTTTTTAAAGAGACGGTAATTCGACTATCGAATGGTCGATTAGTCAAAGATTTTTAGTTTGAATTGTTCGAATCGAAGTCGTAGTCGAAGGTCGTAGTAGCGTATTCGATGGTTGAAGTACCCCAAAAAAAACTTCGAAATTCAAAGTTTTTTTAATTCGATCCTTCACTCGAGCTTAGTAAATGTGCCCCTAAGTGATGGATAACAAAATGAAAAAAGCAAAATAAAATAAATATATCTAAACTTAAAGCCAGGGGCTTAACTATAGAGGAAGCAGACCCTGTGGCTGCAGGGGGGCCCAAGAAGTATAGGGGCCCCATGAGGCCTTACCAAATTCATATTTGGTTCAATTAATATTGGTAAAACAAGTCAACCTCTAAACATTTTGAGGGCCTTAAAATTAATTTGCTGTGGGGCCCAGTAACCCAGTAATATCTAGTTACGCCACTGCTTAAAGCTAAGTGAAAATCAAAAAGACATTTAAATGGATATGTGAAGATAGAACAACTATCCTAATATGCCTCATACAATGCCATTTTTAAGAACTTAAAACCAGCATCAGCATGTTTGAAAAAAAAAAAAAAAAGACAATGAAAAGCATTATAAACACTACAAATAGAGGCACATTTATCAAAGGTCAAATTTCGAATTCATGTGAGTTTTTAAAAACTCCACTAAAATCCCACAAATTCGAAACTTGACCAATCGAAATTTATTAAAAAAAGATTTTTTTTTTTTTTTAAACTCGGATGAATGGAATGGACCTGAAAAATCGGATTGAATTTGAATCTAATTTGATTTGAATTTTAAAAACTCAATTTAAGTTTTTTCTATGAAAACAACTTGAATGTCAGGAAGGATGCAAACAACTCCAAATTGATCCCTGGACCTCTCCCATTGACTTAAACAGCAATTCAGCAGGTTTTAGGTGGTGAATAGTCCACACTGACTATGTAAAGCTGAAGAGACCCAGAGTTTAAGGTAATACATATTTTTCAATATGTTGATTTTGCTAATTTTATAGATATAGTTTGTTAGCATTAGAAGGGAATTGTATTATTACAGATTGTTATACATACCTCTTGCATACAGAGGATCAGGCTTTCATAAGAATATCCCTTTCAAAGATCCTAGCAATGTGGCAAAATTTGCAAAAAGCTGCAGTGTAAGCTATATTTCACCCAGGCCATTTCTGGGACATTTTGGTGTAAAGAGAAATGACAGACTTTTAATAGTTTTATCCCCCCCTAAAAATATAATCCCAGGCTCGTAAACTGTCTTGTAAACTCTAGAATAAAATTTATATTTGCTGAAAATCATATGTCATTTTCTCCAAATTTAAAGTACAGGTATGGGACCTATTGTCCATTATTTGGATCTTCATACCTTAAGTCTTCGAGAAAATCATGTAAATCTTAAATAAACCCAATGGGCTGGTTCTGCTTCCAATAAGTATTAATTATATCTTAGTTGGGACAGAGAAAAATGTAGTGTTTTATTATTACACAGAAAAGGGAAATAATTTTTAAAAATTTGGATTATATGGATAAAATGGAGTCTATGGGATACAGCCTTTCCATAATATGGATCATTCTGGATAACGGATTTCAGGATAATGGATCCTATACAGATAGTATTTAGATCTCAGGAACAACATGAAAAAACTCTGCCCGGAAGAGTGCAGTGCAAGGGACAGCCAAGTTACTTCATAGTACCCTCAAACATCCAGGTCTCTGGTAGTGAATGTGAGGTTGAGGAAGTCACATTCCATCCATAGGGGTGAACTGAGAAGTCCTCTTTTTTATTTATAAAACATATATATATATATATATATATATATATATATATATATATATATTTTTTTAAAGGATCAGCATTACCAATTATGTTCAACTGTGATCTTTATTGAGATGCTGCACCATGTTGTATCAATAAAGGTTACAGTTGAACATAATTGGGAATGTTGATCCTTTGTATAAGCTATATAACTATTGTGCACCCCACAAACTGTAGGATAAAAGAAAAGTACAGGCTCTTTTTGTACTGTGTTATGAAACAAAGGAAGCTAGATTCATCAAAACTGAATAGAATTTTTGTGTTTTCAAGTTATTTCCATATTTAAAAAAAAACTTAAAAATCTGGATTGCATATGCTTTCACAAAAAAACTTGAATTTCAAAAACGTAATCATTGAAACACATAAAAACAACTCAAACACTTTAAAATGACATTCTGCTCATCATTTTCAACAAGTCTGCATCATTCTGATGTATTTAGAAAAACTCTAGAATTGTAAAATACCCCTACTTTTACTGCAATTTTTATTTTAAAATTTTTTGAGCTGAATAAGTTCAAATATTCAGAATTAATAATAACAAAAATAATATCAGCCTTGATTTTTTTTGCTGAAAAAGACTTAAATCATGGTAAAAAAACGGAATTTGTATGTTGATAAATCTGCCCCTAGTGTTCTGTTTGGTTCAGGTCCTTCTTGGCTAGAAGGTGATTTTTTTAAAGTTGGTTATGTAGGAAAGACTCCGTTGACAGGCGCAAAAGTTATTTAACATTTCTGTTACTCATTTCCCCCCAGAGAATAACTCTACAAAATATGGCACCTTTTCAGGCAAACTATTCTTGTGAAAGTGTTTCTAACCTGTAAAGAATTAAGATTGTGCCTAAAAATATTAAAAAAAATTAGATTATAGTATGGGTAACGGAGATGTAATTAAATTCAGTATAAAAAATGCAACATTGACCATGTAAAGCTCACTGAAGGGTCCCAATGTGCAAGATAATGCATGTATTCAGAAAATAGTGATTTTGCTCATTGTGTCAAGTATATAGACCTAGTTTTTTTATTATAACTGATGGTTATACATACCTCTTTACATACAGAGGATCAGACTTCCTTAAGAATTTCCCTTTCTAAGATCCCAGGAATGTAGCTATTAAATATTTTCTTTTAAGCAATTTTTCTGCTATATAAGTTATAAATTAGCTTATGGTCCCAGGCCTTTTCTAGGACATTTTGGTGTCAAGAAAAATGACACAGACTTTTAATAGTTTTATGCCTCCTGAAAATATAATCCCAGGCTCGTAAACTCTAAAATAAAATTAATGTTGGCAGAAAATCATGTTTCATTCTCTACAAAGTTGAATTAAAATTGCTAATTGAAGACCCGAGCTGATGAATAATAATGTGTTCATAGACGGAGAAATGGCAAGTAGAGAGGGTTCTTTAGCCGTGATAAAAGCCATAACCATACATGATTTCACAGCACAATAGCAAAATGGAATTTAAGAAAGGTGGAATAGAGATTAAGGGGGTTATTTATCAAAGTCCGAATTTATCTCAATATTTTCTACTACAAACTCCAAATCCACTCAGAGTTTTTACGCTTATTACATTTTCCCGAAAATTTGCTTTGCGGGAAACAAAATTAGATTTTCACGAGTATTTCAGATTTTTTCATCCAATTTTTTCGGAATTTTCACCCGAAAAACCCATGAAAACTTTGGGATATTGCACGAAACCCATCGCACTTCAAAAAATCATTGGAACTTCTCCCATTGACCTATATGCAACCTCGACAGGTCTGAAATTCCGGATTTACAGATTTTGACTTTTCCATCCTCTGAGCTTAATAGATTCCGAAAAATTCGTGATTTTTTAAAAGTCCGATTTTATAGAAAAAAAAAATCCAATTTTTGCATTTGGATTTTAGTAAATAACCCCCTAAATGTAAATTAACAGCAAACAAAAAAATGTGGATGTTTAGGCGACTACCCTATGAACAAGTCAAACAGTGCGGTTTAAGAAATATATGGAAGGCCATTTAAAAGCAAGTGAGTGTAACAGCTTAGTCTGGATATATTCATCCTATGCAATGATATTTTTGTTACTGCTTTATAAAAATAATTCAGCACCAACTGTAATATATAGATGATTTAAATGTATGGCTTATTGTTGGCATTTTGGGTAGCCTGATTGCTCTGGGCCACTCAGGGTTATTCAAAGTGATCACTAAGCCCTTACCAGCTGATAAACACTTTCTTTTCTACACAATGTGAACTCACAACACCAATGATGCACTGTAGTGCCACTGACTGAGTATAGACTCTATTTGAGTGACACTCACTCATTGGAACTGTAGTATATTATAGCACGGGGAGGACATATGGCTTAATTATTGTGGCTTTTCTCCTTAAGGAGTATACTGCAACAAATATACCTTGCATGCTATTCCCCTTTTTAACTCCCTATTCAAAAATGGGCTTACACATTTCATTAGTCATATATAAAATCCATATTACAAAGACATGTAGATTTGATAATCAAATAATAGTTAATGGGAATATGCTACTGAAAAAAATTAAAATGTAACTGAGTAAGCAATTAACTATACATCATATAATAATGCTTTTTTTTTGTTTTTACAAACATAAAAAAGGCACATTTTTGTGGTTATGTTCTGTCTCAGTAAATACATTTTACTCTAGTGTTTCCTGTGGCAAGGCCAATTGCAGTCATTTTAGAGCAAGATTAGGGCTCTTCCTTTGATAAATAATCTTTTTAGGAGAAATGTATATGGCTGCAGCTGCCTGGTTACCTACTTGTGTATCATTTCCATTTGTCATTTGTTATTTTTGGAAGCACCTGGACATTGGCTTTTCCTGTTTTGTGCTTTGTCTACTTTCCTAAATTCTCTTACTACAGCTGTAGCCTGGGAATGCCTGAGATGTCAGATAAAAAAACCATAAAGATAAAATTTTAGAAAACGCAGCATTTTGTTCATAAAATGGGAATTAACAAATTGAAGCATTCTAATATTATAGCATAACTGAAGATTTAGTCTGGTTAAGGCTTTTGATCTGAGGGGAAATGGTCTGTCTGTTTTGGCCCAATGGACATTACTTGACTTACAGGGTACTGTTCTCTTAAGTGTCTGTATACAAGGGATGTGCCGAATCCAGGATTAGGTTCGGTATTCGGTAATCTTGTGACTTTTCGCCACAAAAGAAGGAAGTTAAAAAAAAAAATCCGCTTTTTCCTTCCCCCTCACTGATTTGCATATGCAAATTAGGGTTTGGATTCGGTTTGGTATTCAGCTGAAGCTTTCACAAAGGATTCAGGGGTTCAGCCGATTCCAAAATAGTGGATTTGGTGCATCCCTACTGTGTCCATGGCAAAAATGCCAAATGAACTGTAACAATGTGTACATGCGACAAAGGAGCTGTGCATGTAATAGACTGTAGTTTAAAACATTTTATAGTTCAAGACATTTACAGAAAATAACTGCACTTGTAGGTCAGACTTATGTATTACACTTGCTTGTCTTTATATGGTCTTAAAACAAGACACCCTAAACAGGTCTGAAACTGTTACCTGTTATCTGCATAAAGAATGAAATGAAGAATAGTAAAGGAACATACCATTTTCACAGACAGTACGCACAACACACGCACAAAAAATAAAAAAATTCTTAGGGACATCAGGGAAGGTGGAATACTATAACAACACATATAATATTGTTATACTATTCCACCCACCTTAATTGAGAATGCTTTGGGGTTGCCACTCCATATCCTTTGGAATCCAGATTTCCTCCAACTTTCATTGTGTCACAAGGCTTTCTCTGCTCGATGTACTCATTCATGGTGGACTCCAGAAGAAAGGCAAACTTGCCCTTGGATTTCCGAACACGAGCTACCCCTTCCGCTGTTGTTTTTGTGAAAACCGATGGCTCTGCAGATTTCATATAGGTCCACATCTTTTCATACACAGCAATTTTAGATCTCTGCCAAAAAAGAGATTTCTTTACTTAAAGAGTATATGGTTTTGTGTTAGTTAAAAATAATTGATGAGCATATAATAATAAACAAGAGCCATGAATAGCCTATAAATTATAACCTTAGTAATTTCACCAGTTAAAATCAGTTCTTAGTGATTTGTATCATGAGTGAAATTGCATCCTACAATAAATAATGTATACAATAACATATAATATGCCTTTGGCTTTTATATGGTCTTGGAACTCCTTGGTGACATTTAGGGGCAGATTTACTAAACTCAAGTGAATGGTTCGAATGCAAAAATATTAAATTTCAAAGTATTTTTTGGGTACTTCGACCATCGAATTGGTCAAATTCGATCGAATCGAATGATTCGAAAGTTTCGAAGTAAAAATCGTTCGACTATTCAACCATTCGACAATTCGATAATCAAAGTACTGTCTCTTTAAAAAAAACTTTGACTTCATACTTTGCCACATTAAAGCTACCGAATTAGATGGATTGTCTCCAGGAAAGTAAAAATAAATATATTTATTAAAGTCTAAGGGGCAGATTTATCAAAGGTGGAGGTGAGTTTTGGAGTGAAAAAAATTTGAATTTCGAGCTATTTTTTGTGTACTTTGACTAGGGAATAGTCCAAATTTGATTTGAATTTGAAAAAAATCGGAAAATTCGAAAATATTGAAAAATTTATCATATACTGTCTCTTTAAAAATTTGACTTTGACCATTCAGCATCTAAAAACTGCAGAATTACTGTTTTAGCCTATGGGGGACCTCCTAGAACCCATTTGGAGTAAATTGGTGGAATTTGAAAAATCAAAGTTTTTTTGGGTAAAAACTTTGAATCAAATTTGATCTAATGCGCTATTCCTTCAAATTTGGCCGAATACAGACCTATTTAATCTAAAACTGACCTATTCGGCGAAAAAACTTTGACTTAATTACGGTTGGTCTTTTTGAATTCAAATTTCGAAGTTTTTTCAATTCGAAATTTGACCCTTGATAAATATGCTCCTAAATGTTAGAAACTCAAAAATTTTTCATTTTTTCACTAAAAAAACCTAATTTTTTTTAGATTTATTATATCCTAATGCTGCAAAAAGTCTGAAAATCCACCATCTCAGATCTGTTGATGTCCTGTATAAGTCAATGGGAGAGGCACCTATCAGAAATTGAAGTTATCAGGGTCTTCAAGAGTTTTGCCAGAAAATCCGACTTTTTCAGATTTTTTGAGCAAAGTCTCAAACTTTGAGTGATTCGGGAAAAAATCCCAAAAAATTAGAGGAATTCAGGAAAAAGCCAGGAAAATTCAAGATATTCAGGGCACATTTACTTAGCTCGAGTGAAGGATTAGAATGAAAAATACTTTGAATTTCGAAGTATTTTTTTGGCTACTTCGACCATCGAATTGGCTACTTCAACCTTCGACTACGACTTCGAATCGAACGATGCAAACTAAAAATCGTTTGACTTTTCGACCATTGGATAGTCAAAGTACTGTCTCTTTAAAAAAAACTTTGACCACCTACTTCGCCACCTAAAACTTACCGAGCACCAATGTTAGCCTATGGGGAAGGTCCCCATAGGCTTTCCTAGCAATTTCTGATCGATGGATTAAAATCCTTCAAATCATTCGATTCGAAGGATTTAATCGTTCGATGGAACGATTTTTCCTTCGATCGTTTGATCAAAAAAATTGCGGTAAATCCTTCGACTTCGATATTTGAAGTCGAAGGATTTAACTTCGATGGTCGGATATTCGACCCATAGTAAATGTGCCCCTATGTGTTTTTGGTTGATTTTATCTAGTTTTTGTATGATCCGACTAAATCAAGTTTTTTTTATTAATAAAAATAAGTGAAAATAGAGCATAGGAGTTTGGGCGTGGTTTTTTTTAAAATAAGGTATGAGATAAATTGGATTTTAGTAAATAACCCCCACAGTATTACTTTTCAACTGGGGAAATGTTATTATGACAGACAATATGTAGACATTATGGGGGTTATTTACTACATTTTGAATGCAAAAATCAAGAAAAATTCATAATTATTTTTAATAAAATCAGACTTTTAAAAAATCACAAATTTTTCAGAAATGTATTAAACTCTGTGGATGGAAAAGTCTGAATCAGAAAATCCGGCATCTCAAACCTGTCGAGGTTGCACATAAGTCAATGGGAGAAGTCCCAATGATTTTTTGCTGTGCGCTGGGTTTCATGCAATACCCCAAAGTTGTTGGAGTTTTCGGGGGAAATTATGGTTTTTCGTGTGAAAAATCTGAAAAAATTGTGAAAATTGGATGAAAAATATGAAAAAATCATGAAAATCTGATTTTTTTCCCACAAAGCAAATTTTTTGGATAAATGTAATAATAAATAAGCATAAAAAACCAGTGCAGATTTGATTGGAGTTTGTAGCAGAAACTATTGAGATAAATTTGGACTTTGATAAATAACCCCCTATGGCTATAGTTTCTATTGATAGAAGAGAGAGAGAAATATGTGAATGGAAGAGGTAACAAAGAACACAATATAAGGTCAATAAGAAAGAAAGAATAAAATGGTGGGTGGCAGATATATGGAGAAAGGAGAGAGACAGCAATGAGGAAACAATAAAACCAAGACATGGTAATAATGAAAGAACAGATAAAGTTCTGGATTTACCTAAAGAAAGGAAGCATTAACAAATGCTTTGGATAGGATTTGCAAAAGGTGCTACGTGCGATGCCAAAGGGAAACTAATAGCTATATAATACAGTGTACACAGTACCAGTATAAAGCTACTGCTCATTTAAATAACATGCGCATTTTCTTTTGGAACAGCCATTTTTGTTATGGCCATATACTGTATTTACTATGAAAAAAGGCAAATTCATTTAACATGAAGATGCTCTCTTAATTCATAATAATGACTACAGGGGTTAATTACTAAAACTCAATTTTTTTCTAGTCAAGTTTTAAAGGGGAAAACCTCGATTTTTTGCAGGAAAAACTTTTCTTGATTTATTATACACCAAAGCTGCTAAAAATCTGAATCCGAAAATACTCCAGCTAAAACCTGTTGAAATCATGTAAAAGTCAATAGCAGATGGTCCCTTTGTTTTATGCTTTCGTGGTTCTTGAAAGTTGGAAAATGGTAAAGAAATCGGGAAATTTATAGTTTAACAAAAAAGGCCTACATTTATAAAGCCATCTCAAAAGTCTTCAAAACTTGCTAAAATGGTTATAATTGTTTATAGTTGTCCCCCAACATTCACTAATAGTTTCCTTAATTACATCTAAAAACTGCTTTTAGAGCTATTTTAACAAAAACCTGATATGAAAATGCCTGATCTATTTTGTTGGTGGTTTTTTTTTGCTATTATATTCGCTGCAATTACAATACAGAATTACTGTACTATTTTTACACCGGATTTTAATTCAGAATATCACACATTCTTGAGTATTTGTGGGTGCACACATTTTCAAAACAACTTAAAATTTACTTTAAAGAATTCTTTTGTTGATCCAGCGTCGAGTGTTCCATATGCAATTTCTGTTTGTTTAGCAAGGTCTTCTGCACTCTCTATTGGAGACACCATTCTCTCAACCGTTAGGAAAGCAGCCAGATTTGCAGTATAAGATGAGATAATTATGAGTGTAAAGAACCACCACACTCCTCCAACGATGCGACCTGACAGAGATCTAAACATGAATATGTTAATATATATTTGCAAGCAAAATGTTTTGAAACTTTTAAGTAAAAATCCATTAACCAGCAATTTAATAAATAACAAAATAGTAATTTTTGTGTAGATATTTAATAAAATTGCCATTGTACCCTAGTTATTTAGTAAACATGTATTTGCTAAATAGTAACTATGTAAAGAAGTATTTTTTTTAAAATATATTTTTTTAATTTATGGAGTAATCGAACATGAAATTCTTCTTAGCTTTTTTAATTTGCCAATAAGTGGGTTAGTTACTTTTATTTCCTTTTAAAGAGCAATAAAGACAAACATTCCAAAGCCTTTAGCACTACATGCATTTAATAATTGTAAAAATCAATTTTTCCTTTTCTGTCGTAGGAAACAAAGAAAACAATAGTTTCTGATATTGGCAGCTAATTAACTATGCAATATACAATTATCTCAAACTAGCAAAAATTTCCCACGTTCTCATATAATTATTATGTTGATGAAAAATACTTAATAAAGGGCAAGAACATTTGTTTTAATATTTTGAAAAACTGCATTGATAAACTGCATTGATGAAACATTTCTGTTATCTGGGTTACTTCTCTGTTGCATAATTATATAGAACAATACCAATGATCTGCATCTGTACTGCACATCAATCTTTAACAACCCTTCAGTGACATTTAGGGGCAGATGTATGAAGGGTCGAATATTGAGGGTTAATTAACCCCTCGATATTCGACTAGGAACTAATATCGTTCGACTTCGAATATCGAAGTCGAACGATTTAGCGCAAATCCTGCGATCGAACGATCGAAGGATTATTTGTTCGATCGAACGATTAAATCCTTCAAATCGAACGCTTCGAAGGATTTTAATACAACGATCGAAGGAATATCCTTCGATCAAAAAATCTCAGGCAAGCCTATGGGGACCTTCCCCATAGGCTAACATTGACTTCGGTAGCTTTTAGCTGCCGAAGTAGGGGGTCGACGTTTTTCTTAAAGAGACAGTACTTCGACTATCGAATGGTCGAATAGTCGAACGATTTTTAGTTCGAATCGTTCGATTCGAAGTCGAAGTAGTAGTCGAAGGTCGAAGTAGCCCATTCGATGGTCGAAGTAGCCCAAAAAACACTTCGAAATTCGAAGTTTTTTTAATTCGAATCCTTCACTCGAGCTTTGTAAATGTGCCCCTTAACATGAATAATAACATGACTTATGATTCACCAAAGTCCAGATATTTAGGGGCAGATTTATCAAAGGTCGTGGTGAATTTTCGAATGAAAAAAATTTGAATTTCGAGCTATTTTTGGTGTACTTCAACTAGGGAATAGTCCAAATTCGATTCGAATTTGAAAAAAATTCGAATATCGAAACTTATCATGTACTGTCTCTGTAAGAATTCGACTTCGACCATTCACCATCTACAACCTGACAAATTGCTGTTTTAGCCTATGGGGGACCTCCTAGATCCTATTTGCAGTCAATTGGTGGACTCTGAAAAATCTAAGGTTTTTTTTGGGAAAACCTTCAAATCGAATTCGATCAAATGCACTATTCCTTTGATTCGAATTCGGCCGAATACCCTTTGACTTAATTTCGGTTGGTCTTTTTGAATTCGAATTTCGAAGTTTTTTCAATTCGACCCTTGATAAATATGCCCCTAAACATCTCAATTACTTTTCAGCTGTCAGCTCAGCTAATTTCCTCTAATTTATGAATGTCATTGTGCAGTCTTCTATGGTTGCTGTTGAGTATACAAATGTTATGTGACTCTGTAACAGTCTAACCAAATT